>NC_053412.1:13155536-13443036 GCF_016859285.1 Xiphias gladius | reverse complement strand
TTGTGACATGGAGCATTATCCTGCTGGAAGCAGCCACTAGAAGATGGTAAACTGTGGCCATAAAGGGATTCACATGGTCAGCAACAATACTCAGACAGGCTGTGGCATTCGAACCATGATTGATTGGTATTGAGGGAACAAGAAAACATTCCCCACACCATTACACCACCACCACCAGCCTGGACTGTTGACACAAGGCAGGTTGGGTCCATGGATTCAAGCTGTTGATGCCAGAGTCTGACTCTACCATCTGCTGCCTCAGCAGAAATCCAGATTCATCAGACCAGGCCACATTTTTACAGTCTTCAACTGTCCAGTTTTTAGCCTTTCTGTCAGCTCCAACCAGTCTGGCCATTCTCCTCTGACCTTTCTCATCAACAAGATGTTTCCATCCACAGAACTGCTGCTCACTGGATGTTTTTGTTTTTGGCACCGTTCTGAGTAAAAAAATCTAGAGACTGTTGTGTGTGAAAATCCCAGGAGATCAGCAGTTTCAGAAATACTCAAACCAGCCCATCTGTTAGCAACAATCATGCCACAGTCAAAGTCACTGAGATCCCGTTTTTCTCCCTATTCTGATGTTTGATGTGAACATTAACTGAAGCTCCTGACTTGTATCTGCAGGATTTTATGCAAGAGATTTACAATTAGACCTAAATTTTTCCTTAAGATATTTTTGTATTTGAAAAGACGCTGACTGCGCGGTTTCTGATATTCTGGCCTCAACTGGGTGTCGACCGATTTCAGCAACAGCAACTCTGGTGGTGGGTTAGTCTTGACACTGAACTGTGCCCGCAGAGATGCTAGCTTGCTAACTTGCTAGTTTGCTGCTGAATTTTTACATTTTCGTCTTCACTGACTATTTCAAACGCCTCAGTCTTTTAACCGTGTAAACAGAGGACAGTCTTCCCCATTTCTTCCTCTCACCACTGACAGCAGCCCCAGCTGCTCCGTCAGTATGTACTGTAGCTATTGATAAAAGCTGTAGAGGAACATTAGCTCTGATCCAGGAGTCTCATTCTAGCGTCGCGCCCCTGAGACAGAATTTTAAAGTGCTGTTGATGCAAACCTCCGCTGGTTAATGTAAGGCTGTCTGCATGAATATGTAAAGCGGCTAATGGTATGTTACTGCTTTTTCAGATGATTCTGGCTTGCTGCTGCTGAACTTTACTGCCATGGCTTTTAACTACTTACAAACATGTCACTCACGTTTCTCTGTCAGACAGAGTGGTCCAAAAGCAGGACACTTTCGCTCGCGGCTCTGATGCACGTGACGAATTGAGAATGAGATTAGTCATTGATATCCAAAATTTGCGCTCAAGTTTCCTTAGTGTTTTTACTAAATTCATTCTGTTTCTACTCCAGCAAACCCACAGTGATGTGGGAGATACTACAATACAACACTCTCTCAACCAGGCCCACACAAATTCAGGCCCACACATCTGGACTGATCATTTTATAAATAGTTCAGGGCACAGGCCAGTGCTGAACATGGTGTTGCTGGCAGACTTTAGTCACTTGTCCCCAAATAGCTGCCAAAAACACACACACATAGGCGTGCGAACTCTTAAATCGTAATGAATGTCTGGATGCTTTATACTAAAAAATTAAAGCACACTCACACATGCTTCACTCTCTCCTCAGAAAGCACTCCAGAAAGTCCAGCACACTTCACCCGGAGAGTCACAAAGCTGGCCAAGTACACACACAAACACACACGCACACACACACACAGTTGTCATCTCTTGTCTGTATAAAATCAATCATAAATGCACACACACGAGCACGAAGCTCTCGGGGAGTGAGTGTCCTTGATCCAGCAGCAAAATTAAAACAGAGAAGGGGGGGGATTACTGTTGACAGAATATCTTTTCTAATCCAGTGCATTACCACAAGGCTTCAATCTGCAGCTGGAGCCCCTGCTGCCAACTCACTATGCTATGTTTCCACCCAGCTGTCCAACAAACTTCAGCACAACAGTTTTCTGTGTGAATATAATGTAATTTAGGTGTTTCCATCAGCCCGGTTAAAGCTGTACAGGTATACAAAGAAACACGTCTCCAACATTTGTCATTACCCTCCACTAGTTCTTAGGCTTTGCATTGTTATGGTATTCTATGCATTCTCACTACTTTATGGGGGGAATTTAATTTTTTTGAGTGTTGTTTCCTTCGTAGTTACAACCTAACTTGTATTAGGTAAGTTACTGTATGTGACTCTCACTGAGTCACCTCATTTCTGTCTTTCTCTTTTGGATCACTTATTGCACAGTCCATAGGACTGGTTCTTTTCCATTTGTGAACATTTATATAGCTATTGTCAGTTGGCATCTGTAATGGCTGAAGTTGATCATTGGAACAAAATGTACCTTCATAAATTGACTTTAAGAGTTGACAGGGCGTGGGAGCTTCTGAGCGCTGTCCTCCTACACACCTGTTGCCACTATATAGGTGTGCCGAGATTATGTTACATTGATGCCTTCGGTCCCACACCTCCCATGGTTTGTACATTTAATCATCAAAGTCCCCCAGTAAAGTTCGGGGACTAACAAGAGACAGACTAAAGGAGAAATGGTAAAAGGTGATGCGGCAGAGACCAAGATATCCTGAATTTTAGTCCCTAGTGTGGGTCAAGCTTATAAAACCAAGAGGGTTTAGATGCAGACCTCATGCTTGGGGATCCTAGGTCTACAAAAGAATAAAAACAAACATGCCTACTTTTATTTCTTATTAATTTAACTCCTTTGTGCCCAGAATAAGAGGTTTACAGCATTTTCTGTGTAAAAATATGCTAGAAAGCGAAATCAAATTCCAACAGAGCCACACAGAGTGAAATGTTCAGCTGTTACCAGGCAGATAACTTTATCTTCAGTCTTTATAAAAGGTGTTTGTAGCTAAAATTAACATTAGCACAAAATTGTAACATTAGCATTGTAACACTTTGAAAAAATAGAATGAGATCCTGTATATGTTTAGAATTCAGCATTAGTTTAGGCTCACAGAATTCACAAAAATCATATACTGACAACAGAAAACAGCAACAAAAGAGGGGTTTACTGTAAGTTTTCCATTTCAATCCAGAGGACTTATTTGTTTTACAATATGTTTCAAATGGTTGACTTTTGACTCCTTGTGATCAGTTTACTAACTTTTTTGTGTGTAATTGGTGGCGTTTCCGTTTAAATCATTGAAAATGTAAAATACTTTGAAAATCATTTCGGTTTCATAAAACTTCCAAATCCGTGCTGAGCTTATGGTGCTGCTTTGCCTACAAACAACTATGAACTACATCTAGAAGCCATTGAATTTTTTATGTAAAGTAATGTCAAGGTAATTAACGTTGTCAACTGCGGTAACTGATGTGGAGTCGGTTGTGGTAAAAGCATCAGCAGTGTTTCCAGATTTCACCGACACCAAGTAACCCAATCAAAGCCTCGATGCTGGCAAGTCATCATAAAAGAACTTAATTTTCTTTTTCCATTTAGGAGAGGGTTTTTTTCTTCGACCTTCGTAAGCAGCTTTAATGAGGCACAGACTTCACACTGTAACCAAATAATAATTTGAATGGCAAACAAGTTTGTAATAAACTGAAATGGCACTTGTTTTTGTTATTCATCCGTTATCTAGTAAACTCAGTGCCCTTTCATTCTCAATCAGCTGGTGGATAGGAAAGGCTGATTCACTGGACTGTAGTAGAGCTGCTGCTTTCAATGTTTAACCTTTTTTTTGACTTTTCATAGAACAAACAATTAATCAATCAAAAAAAGATCCGTAGATTAATCGCTTAAGAAAATACTCATTAGCTGAAGCTGTAGATTGTATCTATAGCTATGCATTGGGGAAACTGCCCAAATGGTGCAAAAAATAGCCCAAATGATCACAAACATTTTAAAACTATTTTTACCCGCTCAATCAAACAAGTAGTCCAATTGGATGGAAAAAGCTCCGCCTGGCAATACTGGCTTCAAGCCTCTCAGTGGGCATTCCCCATGGTAAGGACTGACTGATTGGAAGCCGGCATTGCTTCAACCTGCCATCTTTCAGAAGGCACTACTGACTGGAATATGCCATACTGTAAATGCTACAATGGCTGATTCAAGGCATTTTCTCCCTTTTTAAACAAGTCCACATGGTGTTCGTTATTCACCTTATCTTACATGGCCCAATGAAGTCAAAAGTCTCGGTCCTTAATTTCTCATAGCTGGGAACATAGTTCATATGAGCTGACACCACCACATCCACCACTTTTATTGGATTAAAAAAGACGATCATTGGCACGAAGTTACCTACGGGGTTAACTAGCTTACAACTAGCTTACAACTAGCTCAACTAGCGTTCTGTGTGTATCAGCAGTACATTAATTTGATGTTTCTATAGTGAAAAACTGCAAAAGCCCTGATGCCCAACTTTTAAGTACAATGAAGCAGGTTGTGCATTGTCAATAACTTAAAACAACGGCACTGGAGAACTTCTTTGCTGCTGAAACGCATAACGTCAATGTGCACTAATGGCCGTATAAGCTGTTTGTCCCTTTACAACATTTAACATTAGAGAGGATCCTTGTGCCATTAACTTGGAAAGCAAGAGATGACAACTAGCTTCACTCAAAATTTTACACAGAATTAGCAGCGGATTTATGACTAGTATTTTTTTTTTTTTTTTTTTTGCCTGAAATCAGTTTGACATGTAATACACTGGACAAATACATTTCTGTTCCACATTAGCGTGACACAACACAACACTCCTAATGCAATTATACAGCAGACGTCTGTAAATTTAATTAATACAGCTGCTGTATAATGGGAGGAAGAAAGTGTCTGGCTAGAAGAGACAATTAAATTAATGATAGGCGCTTGTAATATCTCATATTTTTAACATTAAGAGCCAGTGTATCTGCTTCCTTTGCCACTGTTTAACCGCAGAGCTGTGAAAATCTGCCATCTGAGGAAAAAGAACACAGTGTGAGTTTCCACACTAGTCTCCTAGTTTCATAGATTTTCCAAACTCTCTTTGAAGAATGTCAGGTTGCCTTTCCGGTTGGGGGGGGTTGGCTGGCACCGTGCACACATACATACAGTGCATACAGAGGTAAAGTCGCACACATGCGCCCCTCAAGAAAAGACAGTGAGTGGATTGATATGGAGAGATTTGACTCGAAATTGTCACAAATGTGTATTACATGATCTACAAATGCAAAACAAGATTAACAAAGGTGTACAACGACTGGTGCGTAATTTTGGGTACTCAAAAATGTGTGATCCAATCCACACACAAATACCAGGCAATATGAACACATGTAAAACAATTTCTGATCCCATCCTTTTCGCTCTTGTGTATACATATATCTAAAAATATTTGTGACATTCTTTTGTATTTATTTACAGATTGTTAAATGTGTGTGCACAGATGCTTAATACACATGGATCCGGTTACATTCGTGCACTGTAAATGGACTGAATGTTCTTGGAAGCTATAGTGGTAAGTAACGGAAAACTATCAGCATCTAAAGGAAATAGACGTTGTAAACATGTCTAAATATGAGGAATCAAGACAGCAGCCTATATCGAAAAACGCACGCAAAGCCATTTGGAGTGAGCAGTGTTAATGAAATTGATAGGGGTAATAGATGGGTGTTGGTAGATTGTCTGTGAGGGAGGCTCAAATGATAAAATAAAAAGGAGTGACCTTGCACACTGATCTGCAAGATGCTGCAAGTCAATGCCAGGGTTCTTCGCATTGCTGTGGACTACAGTACCCATACTATGAAACAGCGCTGAGGTTTCTCTCAAGCGATGGAATCTTCAAAGAAACTTGGATTCTCTCCATTTCTGCTTTACCTGGCCTCTAGATGTGGCTTTCATCCAAGAGTAAACCCTTGTAAAGTCTGACAAATACCGTCTTGTAAGCTGACGCTATTACACAGCAGCTGCCTCATCATTTGACTCAAAATCCTGCGCCACTTTCGTGCTATTAAGACCCAGTTTAACACTAACTCTAACTGGCAGGTTTTGATAGTGAAGATGGTTGAATTCCAGACCTTAAAACAAGTCTCTCTGGATGTAATGTAGCCTCTCTCTGTATATACATCCCATATCATAATTCGGCTTTCTATGTCAAACTCAGGTGTGTTAGGGGACCTGCAAGATTACACTTTAATCGTTGAAGCTGACGTGAATGCTGTCCTTAGTGCCTTACTTGATTGCCCTGGTCAGCCACCTCATCGCCCTAA
Organism: Xiphias gladius; assembly: GCF_016859285.1. NCBI lineage: Eukaryota > Metazoa > Chordata > Actinopteri > Istiophoriformes > Xiphiidae > Xiphias > Xiphias gladius. The sequence continues at coordinate 13,436,808 of NC_053412.1, read as the reverse complement.
CCCTTCTGCAACTGCCTTTTAGCACTTAGTTGAAGATTTCAGTGTTATCAATCTTTACAGAGCTATTTATCCCTCAGCTAGAGTATTAAGTTTTTATCCAGATAGGCAAAAAAGCCACTCCAGAACTGACTATTTATTACCATCAGCCAAACTATTCTCTTATATACACTTCGCTGAGATTTTCTCAAATTCTCTCTCAGATCACCGTGTCAATATTTCTCAGATCACCCTCTCCGAATCACAAGAAAGCCACACAGTGGCGCTCAAAAATCATGCTTCTTAAAAGCAAGGATTAATGTGAACATTTCAGTGGAGCTTTAAAAGACTTTATTGCTGATAATGACAGTGGATGATCTTGGGATATTTTGGTGTGATGTATAAGAGCGCGGATAAGAGTGAACCAAAACAATGAAGTTGTGGGCCATAAAACCAAAACAATGGAGTGTTAAATGTTGGTAAGCAGAATAGTGTGAAAACGACATCAGGAGTATGTTGCCTGTATGCGTGCATGTGCAGCCACGTGCATGTGCTAAATACAAACAAAACAGTGACACACTCCTAAAAACACTCATAGTGGTTAAAAGCTCCACAGGGTACCTTTAAATCTACAATAATTGATTTTTTTGACCACATGGTCACACAAAAAACTGTTAAGCACAAAATTCACAGTTTAATCTCCACATAACTTTGATATGACAAATGTGTTAGCAAACAATGGCCCGTTTACACATTCAGCAGACACAAAGCAACATTAGCATACATTTGGGGTATAGTTTTTGTCTATCTCATGAATGTAAATCTAATATTCACACTCTTTTAGCTCTGTTTTTGTTCTCCACCAACTCCTGAGAAAAATATCTGGCTCTTCAGCTGCTAAATATTCTACCATGTTCACAAGCTAGTCACTAACTTTGTCTGTCTGCTGTTTGCTGCTGGGCAGGTAATATACATTGGGTTTATCAGAGCTTTTTAATTTAAAACAGCTGCCTATTATGGCTGAGAATGACACTGATGAGACTGAACTAAAACAGTCCCATTGTGGGATGTAACTGCAGAAACAGCAATAATTCTCTATGGAGAAGATCTGAACAAAAATAATTCTTTGACCTCCAAAATTAAATATTTCTTCGTTTTTAAAAAAAAATAATTTATTAATCATCTCTAATTCTGCCAATTTGTCCAATTGGAACCCCAAACCTAAAGTGTCTGTTTAACCGTACTGTGTGAGATGCTTTGAGTGCAAATTCTTTGCTTCAGTAGCACCTTCAAGTCTGCAGGTTATTTATAAATGGTGAGACTCTGAGACTAAATATACACATAACCTGGTGAAAACAGATCCAGTCTTTGACATGAATACACTGTCAGTGGTGGTGTTGATGTTACACACACAGGCTGTGTTCACTGGAATTAATGCACATATGCCCAAAGCCTGCATTTGATTTGGTACTACTTTCATCCGACATTAAGACAAAGGAATGATGGGCAAAAGCACACACACATTCACAAGTGTTTCCTATAAAAAATAAATGTTTTTGGGCCGGGTAGGAAGCGCATTTATCCCTCTGACTCCAAAACCCGCAGCTGAAAACTCAAAAATAATGCTGATATTCTTCTAGGCGGGGCAGTGCCTGCGCAGCAAAGGCTACATTCCTGAATTATGCAAATGACAAAGCTTAAAAGCTGCATTAGGCAAGATAATGATGTAAAGAAAAAAAAAAGTCATATTATCAGCCTAATTAAATCACAAGTTGGAGCTACAGTGGAGAGGAGTGACCCTTCAAAGATGCCAGAAATTGTAGTATTAGGCTGGTGCACTTCTACAGAGAAACACAGCCAGACATGGGAACAAAATACAAACTGTCCCCTTTACTGCCTCTCTGTTAACTTACAGGATTTCTTGTTGGGGGTTGTGTGATTTGGTTAAATTTAAACTTACCAGTATAAATCTAGTATAGGTTTGTGCAGAAGCAGACTTCTGAGATAGGACCACTATGAAACACCCACCCACACACACAAACACATACACACACATGGTCCTGAAATAGCTGTAGCGTGTTTGGAGAACAATGAGGCAGTCCCGTCAGAGGCGACAGCTTCCTGTCCCCAACACACCCATCACATTCCACTGTGCCAGTTTGCGTGCGTTTGTGTTTCAGTGAATTCTTGTGCTTCTAACTTTGTGCAGACCACAGTGCCCAGTCCGATGAGACAGACCCGACAGTGCTCCGGCAGCTGAGGACATTTTACACACTGTGAAAAACTACTGGTTAGGGGTTACGGCAAAGACCAGGGCAAGGCTTTTGTTAAAGTTAAATATTTGGGATTAAAAGGAATAGTTTGGCATTTTGGTAATTATGCTTATTCGCATTCTTGCCAGGAATCAGATAAGAAAACTAATACCACTCTCATGTCTGTATAACTATGAAGCTAAAGCCAGCAACTGTTTAGCTCAGTAAAAAAAAAAAAAACCCTTCTCCCATCCAAGAAAGAGTCTTGCATATTACACCTCGAAAACCACAAATTATTATTTTCATTCTCAAGGTTTCACACCCATTAAACAAACGAGATATAATTACGTCAATTACTGTCGGACAGAGCCACGCTAGCTTCTTCCACTTGTTTCCAGTCTTTATGCTAAGCGAAGCTAACTGGCTGCAGGCTTTAGCTCCATATTTAGTTTACAGACTTGAGAGTGGTATCAATATTCTCATTCACGTATTCCTTTAAGTTTAGGAGTTGAAACACAAAATTGCACAAGGCCACTTTACGCCAGGGAGGATCCAAATGGCATCAAGAGGCAACTTTTAAAGAACTTCAATACCCAGAAATCCTGAAACAAGACATAAGGAAACTAAACTACAAACAGCTCACTAATCATTACCTTCCCCGACAGTCTGTGTTACCACAGGGTGTGAAAGGGACAAATAAAGTATAAAAATATAACACCCGCCCATCTTTTCTCCACATGACAGACTGATGTACATTGGGCTCTGGTAAGAGAAATACTCTGTATATAAATAGTTTGGAGTGTTGTGTCTTTTTTTTTAATAGCATTTCAAAAACCAAATAACCAGAGCAAGAGTGGAAAGAATGTTTTAAACAGTGTGTTTAATCTGCACTAATGCTGAAAATGTTAGCATGTGTGGCTAACTACCATACTGCAATAGTAGCCTACCTGGGGCAAGTCATACATTATTTTGTGGGGTCACAGGTTATGTTCAAAAAGCCCAGTTCATGACCGGTACATCCATTATGTGGATTTGGGGAAGTTGACACACCAGTGACCCCAGCCAACGTTACCTTCAGCAAAACCACTCGTAAGTACCTTTTACAGGGTCCTCTTTTTAAAACAAACTGTTGTTTCAGTTGGCAAAATTGACTATCGCTGGCTAGAAAAGAGAAGCCTACTTTTGTCAACCTCTGTCTGAAATCATTGTCATCATGGTGTATGTGCAACTCTCTAAAGTCCGAGAAAATAACCCCGATGATTTCATCAGGTTTGTCTTGGACTGGACTTGAAACTTCAAATCTTTTACAGAAATGATGCGTTACAGACTGGAGATATGGCATTTGAAAGATATGGGCATTTGCCAGGCAGGCAGGGTTTACTGAAAAAGACTTCTGGGTTGCGTTATGGGTAATGGAGGACTAAGCGATTTTGGAACTTGGCCAAATCTAGGGACTATAAGTCTCTGCTGTATTAATTGTATGTTCCTTTGTGTGTCTCCCAGCTTTATGGAATTACCCCTTTAAATTCTGTTTTTTTTGCTAGACCATCTCACACCAGCCACGAAGCCCGTCAACTTGTTGACATTCCAACACGAGTACTCAGTATTCATTACTACATTATTACATGAGTACTCAGTACTTGTGGGTAAGACCTCACCCATCTTCACACTCGGCCTTCGTTTTGAGTTCAGCTACACACCTGTAAAGTTTTGTGACTGCATCTTGCATGTTTGTGACGCTATTGTGGTGACAGAATCTCTCCATAGACAGACAGACACCTGCGAAAGTACTCAAAACCGTCGTTGTGGTAGTTCCCGGAACAGTGGGAACTACCACATTTTGCCATGATGAAACAAACAGGCTCACAAGGTGAAAACAATAGTAGCCATGCTGTCATGACTTATAATTAATACTGAATAGACATGAGTCAGATCATCAACATGTTGACGGGAGTCGCGGCTGGTGTGATCCCATCGCAAGGTGGTCTCTAGTTTTTCGTAATGTCTTCAGAGTGGACGGGAATGATTGAAACTGGGATACAATGATCCGTGACTCAAAACGAATGTGGGCCAAGGGCGTAAAGTTGGGGGGGGGCAATGGCCCCCTCCCTACTTCTGTTGCCTTTGTTTGGACCACACAACGTCTTTGAACTGGGCCTTCATTTTGATCTCAACTACACACCTGTAAAGTTTTGTGACTGCATCTTGCACGGTCGTGACGCTAATGTGGTGACAGAATCTCTCCATAGACAGACAGACACCTGCGAAAGTACTCAAAACCGTCGTTGTGGTAGTTCCCGGAACAGTGGGAACTACCACATTTTGCCATGATGAAACAAACAGGCTCACAAGGTGAAAACAATAGTAGCCATGCTGTCATGACTTATAATTAATACTGAATAGACATGAGTCAGATCATCAACATGTTGACGGGAGTCGCGGCTGGTGTGATCCCATCGCAAGGTGGTCTCTAGTTTTTCGTAATGTCTTCAGAGTGGACGGGAATGATTGAAACTGGGATACAATGATCCGTGACTCAAAACGAATGTGGGCCAAGGGCGTAAAGTTGGGGGGGGGCAATGGCCCCCTCCCTACTTCTGTTGCCTTTGTTCGGACCACACACCGTCTTTGAACTGGGCCTTCATTTTGATCTCAACTACACACCTCTAAAATTTCGTGACTGCATCTTGCAAAGTTTTGACGCTACACACAGGCCGACAGACACATGAACATCTGCCAAAGTACACACCTGTAAAGTTTTGTGACTGCATCTTGCACGGTCGTGACGCTAATGTGGTGACAGAATCTCTCCATAGACAGACAGACACCTGCGAAAGTACTCAAAACCGTCGTTGTGGTAGTTCCCGGAACAGTGGGAACTACCACATTTTGCCATGATGAAACAAACAGGCTCACAAGGTGAAAACAATAGTAGCCATGCTGTCATGACTTATAATTAATACTGAATAGACATGAGTCAGATCATCAACATGTTGACGGGAGTCGCGGCTGGTGTGATCCCATCGCAAGGTGGTCTCTAGTTTTTCGTAATGTCTTCAGAGTGGACGGGAAAGATTGAAACTGGGATACAGTGATCCGTGACTTAAAACAAATGTGGGCCAAGGACGTAAAGTTGGGGGGGCAATGGCCCCCTCCCTACTTCTGTTGCCTTTGTTCGGACCACACACCATCTTTGAACTGGGCCTTCATTTTGATCTCAACTACACACCTGTAAAGTTTCGTGACTGCATCTTGCAAAGTTTTGACGCTACACACAGGCCGACAGATACATGAACATCTGGCAAAGTACTCAAAGTCGCCTCTGTGGTGGTTCCTGCTACAGTGGGTATCTCCAGGAACACGTTTTGCCCTGATGACACACACACACACAACGCACGCACACACACACAAATTGAAAACAATACCAGCCCGACTGTCGCCGCTGGCATGAATCTACAGGATCTTGTATAAGAGATGGGAAATTCTTCTCTGTGGTTAAGATTGTGTATTATTCATAAGAACTGGCTACTGCGGCTTTATCTAAAACCACACATTAGGATGTCAGTGGTTAATGGAGATTCTGACTTACCGATACAGTAGCCCATGGGGGAAATTGGTAAGTTTGCTTATGGCTGCCAGTCTTATCCAAGAGCAAATTAAGAAAGGTTTTCTGGGATGTACACCAGGGGGTTTAAAGTCAAGGAAAAGCACAGGTCAAGATGTACTGATCATATCGGGTCAAAAGCCCTGGTAAGCAAAAATAGGCCTAATACACTTGAGAATCTCCCTTGTATTGGAGTGTAATGCCAAGATGAGTTGAGTAGTGTAGCCAGTCTACTGACTCAAACTTCGACTGGACCCGTGTCCTGGGCCAAGACACTGGAACCCTGCCAGCTAGCAAGTGCCCTTTGGGAAAAGGGTAAACGATATTCCTCTTGCACGACTCTTCTGTTTTTCATACACCTAGGAACAGTGGAGCGGAAACGTCCTATTCAGTCTTGGCTTCCCAACCAAAGTGCTGGTTCAGACTTGTACCGGACCCGATGGGCACACCTGCATGCGGAATACCGGTGCATGCTGAAGAAAGGCACATCCTCCTCGCTAGCCACAGATGTCAGGCAGACACAATGAGGGGCCCACAGATGCCTGTCAATCCATCTCATGCTAAATTTGGCCTCAGTTATTACACAGTATATAGATTACAGTCAGGGTCAGATCCTCCATGACACTAATAGGGAGGAAATAGAAGATGAGCTCTCCTGCTATTCTGGGACTGATCTGATTTACTGACTTTCTCGACAGTGTGTATTTGTGCGTGAGCAGCAGGTTGAAACCACCGCTCGACTTTCCCCCTTTTCTGCCCAAAGCTTCTCCGACTTTTTCCCCCGACAACGAAAGATGCTGCAGGACCGAGACCTCGACTTTGTTGTTGTCTGCATCGGGCCTTCAGCTGTCACCGTCGCTGCCAGCGAGGCACATGAAAACACGACTTCATCCGCCCACAGCAGCGGCTCTGTCGGAGGCAGAGAGAGACCGACGAGCTGCGAGGAGCGGGATGAAACGCGTTAGCGCGAGCGGAGCACGTCGGCGAATGGCTCGGTGCTAGCAAACAAGGCTGCCGGCTCCACATCAAAGGATCCCGTGTTGTGGAAAAATAAGCCAAGTGCCCGTCCTGCTATCACACACACACACAGCGGAGACATCTCACGTACCTTTGCTACAGGGACTCAAGCGTTGTTAGCAACCCCCATCTTCGTGCCAAAAGAGCCCCCGGACGAGTCGCTCAATGATGGACGACGGACCCCCATACGGCTCGGCCGCCACCGACCCCTCCGCCGGCTTCCGAGCGGGATCCGGCCCTCCAGAGCCCGTGCGCTGCGCCGCTGCCTCTCGGTAATCCAACCTCCGGTCAAAGCGACACCTCCCTTTGAAAAAACAAAAACAAAAACAAAAAAACCGTTCGCTCTTTTCCTCTGTGGCCTTTTTAAATCACGTCCGCCACATCTTTCTCGGCGTCGCGCATTTCTCTCCGTGCTGTTGCCAGACTGGGTAGAGAGACGAGTTCATATCTTATTCATTTGGCAGCACCGCTTCACATCCGCCGCCCCGTTTCCGTTGCCCTGCACACTTTTCCCCCGTGTTGTTTACGGTCTTCCTGGAGACGCATGAAACAAACAGCATTACTGATGAGAATGAGATATTTTCTATCACGAGCGCGGGATCGGAACTTTATTCCTTATTTGTTTTAAACGGGCTAGGCATTGCTGCCGGACTCCACACTGACCGACCTCTGCACTGAAAGTACTGACTTAACCCCCCCCCCCCCTCTTTGTCAATCACCGCCGTCCAATCTGAGGTTCAGGGACCTGCGAGTGTACGCTAAGGGGGGCTCCCGGAGGTCCCCGGAAAACCTACAGTGTCATGCATTTACTAGATATGATTTTAATTAAAGAAGATGCGAGGATTACTATTTTCAGAACAGATTCCAAATGTAGACAGTGATGGAGTTTAACGAGAGCATCCTGGGATAAAATTCCATCCAGAGGAGGGGGTGTGGGGGGTGGGTGAGGGCATGTCTGTTTGTGACATGAAAATGCTCCAGATGCACTGGCCTAGATGGAGTGCAGTGACCCAGGGAGGAAAGATGATGGAAGCAGATGGTTAGGATAGGAAAGAGGGTGGATTTAGTAAATAATTCCACCACCTTAATCCCTGCAACAACAAAAGAAAAAGTCTGTCCATCCCTCTTTATGTCACATTACTCTAAAAAAAAAAAGACAAAACATGTACAAAACAACATCAAGGATCTTTTGTGATTAAAAAATATATCAATGTATTACACTGAAAATGTTTTGTTAACAAAAAATAGAACTGTCTTTACAAAATGGGTTAGAACAGCATTACTTGTTTAAAATGAATTTTTTACAATAACATAAAGACTGAGGATTGTTTGCTATGAAGACAGTGATCTGATTCTTTTCAGAAGTATATACATTTACAAATAATACACAAGAAAATGCAACATTCGATGACACTGGACTGGAGCAAATTTCGTCTGAAATACTAATCAACTACTTGAGTTTCAATTTCTGTCATACAGTAAAAAAAACTTGACTACAGAAAATGATGATGATTTGTGTGTATTTGTTGAGATGATAACAATAGACGTCAACATTCATTTAGCAGTAGTGCCTCCAAAAAACTATAAATATTAGGAAAACATTCAATCACATATCCTTATTGCTCAACCAACCCAAAATAAATACACGACTGTAACACGAGTGTGAATGTCATGTTATGACAAGACAGAAATTCTTGTCATTTTTAGAATGGAGGACAAAAATGACTTATTCATAAATCAATAAATGCATTAATAAATGTGAAATAATTACATAAATTAATATTTAAGTAAATAAATCAATAAAAGATGAAGTTAATACATAAATAATTAAATCAATAAATAAATGTTCATAATGACAAAATAAATGTCTTTATTACTACAAATACTTTTTGTTTCTAGACTTCTTCTTTTCTACTTTTATTAATGAAATACTGAACTTGTAAATTCTAAATTTCTTCTTATTTTTATTCATTTGAGTATTTCTGTGTCTGTATGTTAATGAGCTAGATGGTACGATCCTCACTGTAAAACACTCTTGGTGAGCTGGGCAAAGCAGGTGAGAGTTGCAGATCTTGCAGCTCGCTTAAATCGGAATCAGGTGCACCAGTCAGCTCAGCTTTATACACCTCGAGCAAGGCAACACTATCGTTTCCGTGAACAATTGTGCTTTACAGTGAAGTTGGGACCACGAAGAAAGAAACACAAACAAAATCCAGGAAAATTCCTAAAACGAAGGAATAAATAAATTCAGAAATGCGGGATTACAGAAATAAATAACAGTATAAATGTAAAAATATGGAAATAAATGTAAAAGGAATTAATTTATTTTTTATGAATGCAACTATTTCTTTTTATATTAGTTTCATCTTGTATTTATTTTCTTATATATTTTTTATTCAAAATATTGATTTATTTATTTCAGTATTATTTTTTACTATTTAAATGTATTTATCTATTGATGAATGAATCATGCTTAGTCCTCCATATTTTTACAGTGCAGACACTGGCAAAGATGATGAGGCATTTGTGTGCATTTTCAAACTATGCAGTGAGTGTTGATGAGCTGGCGAGCCATCTCCACGTTCCCGCTGGCCTGGTAAATGAGTGACAGGTTGAAGGCGATCTCCCTTCTCAGATCCACTTGATCGTCAGCGATACCCTGCACACAGGACGGGTGGTGAAAGGATGGAGAGAGGGATAGATTCAACGAGGAAAAGCTCTTGTAAGGCTGCATTATTGAGATGTACTGGGGATTTGTCTGTGGACAAGAAACTTGCAAGAGAATGGATGTAGGTCCATTCATTAATGTCCTAAATAAAAGTGAGGGAGATGTTTCTAAATTTAAAGTGGCTATGATACAGCTGGCTGAGCACCCAAAAACTGTTGTCAGATACACTCACAGAGAACTTTATCAGGAACACCTCTCCAACTGCTTATTCTAGCAGTTATCCAATCAGCCAATCATGTGGCAGCAGGGCAATGCATAAAATCCTGCAGATACAAGTCAGGAGCTTCAGTTAATGTTCACATCAAAGGTCAGAATGAGAAGAAAATGTAATCTCAGTTATTTTGACCGTGGCATTTTTGTTGCTGCCAGACGAGCTGGTTTGAGTATTTCTGAAACTGCTGATCTCCTGGGATTTTCATAGGAAAGACAACAGTCTCTAGAGTTTACTCAGAATGGTGTGGGGAATGTTTTCTTGGCCCCTAATACCAATCAATCATGGTTTGAATGCCACAGCCTGTCTGAGTATTGTTGCTGACCATGTGAATCCCTTTATGGCCACAGTTTACCGTCTTCTAATGGCTACTTCCAGCAGGATAACGCTACATGTTACAAAGCAAAAGTCGTCTCAAGCTGGTTTCATGAACATGACAATGAGTTCAGTGAACTTCAGTGGCCTCCCAAGTCACCAGATCTGAATCCAGTAGAACACCTTTGAGATTTGGTAGAACGGGATAATGGAAGCATGAATAGACAGAAATGATGTGATGCTATCATGTCAAAATGGAGCAGAATCTCAAAGGAAAGTTTCCAATATCTTGTGAAATCCAGGCCAAGAAGAACTGAGGCTGTTTTAGGAGCAAAGAGAGGCCCTACCCAGTATCAGTGTGGTGTTCCTAATAAAGTGCTCAGTGAGTGTAAATTAAAATGAAGAAATGGGTTAGGTGGTGTGTGCGCGCTGTGTGTTTATTCACCTCAAGTTTCTGTGCAGGCAGTGTAAGTGCCTTCTGGTAGTAATGTATGGCCAAATGTGTGAGACCCATCTGGTGCAGCGCTCTGCCCAGGTTGTACATGCTCTCCTGACACTCTCCACGTAGTTCCACGTACTGCCACAGGAAGGAGAAGCCCTGAAAACACACACGTCTGTTTGAGATTTTCAGACAACGGTATGTAATGAAAAAAAGCCATAGGAGGGTTTACGCAAAAACTGTACCTGCAGCACCAGTGTATGTCGTTTGGCTACATACTTCTGAGATGCCATGTGGAAGAAGGTGAGACCCACACATAGGCTGTGGAGTGGGTTCTTAGGGTGAGTCTGGAAGGCCTGGACATACTGGCCTAAAGATACAAAAGAGATTTGAAATGCGTTAGATGAATACCAATGTATATTACCAACAAATATTTTCTAACTTCAAACGGTAAAATAAGAGGGAAACTAACGGGAGTGTGCTGGAGGAAGTTCGGACAATAATTGCAAACTATTTACATGTTTTTTTGGTCACGTGCAAAGTTGGTGAAATTTTGGACTGAAGGTTTTCTTTTTAACTAATTTTTTTGGAAAAATCATTCCAAAGTCTGCAGTATTGATTGTAATCCTTGAAAACTGGGGAGATTCAAATTTGCTAAATATGAAGTGAATGTTGTTGTTATGACAGCACATTAGCTTGAAGAGGAGACACTGCACTTTCCACAGAAAAATGGACAGGCAAAAAAAGAATGTTTATTTTAAGTCACAACAGCAACTCTGAGCTATTATCAATCCATTCACTCTTAGTTACTCAACTTTAATTCCCCCTTTTTACTTTGTATCCTTTTTTGCTTGTTTCTTTCTTTTTTAAGTAATTTTTTGCAATCTCATTTCCTGCCATCTCTACATTCTGACAGATAAACAATACAACTTACAAAAACAAAGAATAACCACAAGTCCTCTAATCTTTAACCACAGCAAACACAGCACTGCCTTTATCTTTTTGTCAAATTCACATTATTTTTTGCATTGTAATGCACGGACAACGCTTCCTTGATTTGAATGTTGGCTACCGCATCACGTAACCTCAAGCTGCGACGTCATTAAAAACAATAAGACAAAAATTGAGCCAACCTGAACAACATGAGAAGGATGCTGCAAGTGTTGTCAAAATAGTCCCTGACCTCAATGGTAATTTCACGAAACTCTGACAAATACATGACGACAGCCAAATGATTACTGTGATGGATCAACTATCCCAAAGAAGTTTCAAGTCTCTGCAAGCTGATTTACAAACTGTGCTGAAATTAACTGATACCAGTGGCTGCCGGGAAGACAAGATACAAATGCACTGTTCCAAAAATGTATGGTACGCTTTATAAAATTGTCAACAGTCCTGTAAAATGTGCAGTGAAATGGCTAAGACACTCAGAACAACCAGTGCGGTCAGTAGAAGTTTATGTATATTTTGTACCCAGAGCATGTTTGAAGCTTCCTGACACCATGGCGTTGTGTCCACAGAGGACACACAAGGCGTGGTTGTCAGGGTGTTTTAACAGCAGACGTAGACAGAACCGATGGTGACGCTGGTGCTGCGAGGTTATCGTCAACTGAGGAAGATTTAAAAAAAATAAAAAGGGTAATTGTTGGCAAGATTTGTTCACACAACAGGAACATGTAGGCAATTTTTGACTTGTTGCTTTATGAAAATGTATATTTTTTACAACTATGCTCACCTGGTTGAAAATATTCCAAAGCTGAGGTAGATCCACATTTTCCATCAGCATTAATCTATTGAGAGAAAAGAAGAAGAAAATTTACACTCAGCAAACACTTTATTAGGAACACCATACTAATAAGGGGTAGTTCCTCTCTTTGATCTCAAAACAGCCTCAGTTCTTCATGATATGGATTCCACAAGATGTTGGAAACATTCCTGTGAGATTCTGCTCCATGTTGACATGACTGCATCACATTGTTTCCTCAGGTTTGTCAGCCGCACATTCATGCTGCCAGTCTCTTGTTTTACCAAATCCTAAAGGTGGTCTACTGGATTCAGATCTGGTGACTGGGGAGGCCACTGCAGTTAGCTGAACTCATTGTCATGTTCATGAAACCAGCTTGAGAGGACTTTTGCTTTGTGACATTGAGCATTATCATGCTGGAAGTAGCCACTAGAAGATGGTAAACTGTGGCCATAAAGGGATTCACATGGTCAGCAACAATACTCAGACAGGCTGTGGCATTCAAACCATGATTGATTGGTATTAGGGGCCAAGAAAACATTCCCCAAACCATTACACCACCACCACCAGCCTGGACTGTTGACACAAGGCAGGTTGGGTCAGCAGAAAACCAGATTCATCAGACCAGGCTACGTTTTTCCAGTCTTCAACTGTCCAGTTTTGGGGAGTCTGTGTCCACTGAAACCTCAGATTTCTGTTCTGGAACCCAACGTGGTCTTCTGCTGTTGTAACTCATCCACCTCAAGGTTGGACGTGTTGTTCTTTCTCAGATGCTTTTCTTCTCACCACAGTTGTAAAGACTGGTTATCTGAGTTACCGTAGCATTACCGTCAGCTCCAACCAGTCTGGCCATTCTCCTCTGACCTCTCTCACCAACAAGGCGTTTCCGTCCTCAGAACTGCTGCTCACTGGATGTTTTTCCTTTCAGCACCATTCTGAGTAAAAACTCTTGAGACTGTTGTGTGTGAAAATCCCAGGAGATCAGCAGTTTCAAAAATATTCAAACCAGCCCATCTGGCACAAACATCAAAGTCAATGAGATCACATTTTTTCCCCGTTCTGATGTTTGATGTGATCATTAACTAAAGCTCCTGACTTGTATCTGTGGAAATTTGTGCATTTCACTGCTGCCACGTGATTGGCTGATTGGATAATTACATGAAAAAGCAGGTTTAAAGGCGTTCCTAATATAGTGCTTGGTGAGTGTATATTTTGATGTCACAAAAACTATTGACAAAAAAAACCCAAACATAAGTATACGAGTTAACAACTTTGACATGCTCTCCACTTGATGGAGCTGTACGTGTTAGTCTACCTGATATAGTTGTAGGCCTTGTAGTAGTTGTGGTCCAAGATGGTGGCAGACAGGCCGAAGAACTCCAGTTCTTTTCTCCTGGGCTTGTTGTCATAAAAGGAGTAGAACTCCATGGCGGACTCCACAAGCAGCTCAGCCTCCTCATAGCGCTGCACCTCACACAGCGTCAGTACGCAGCTCACCAGCAGCTGCCACCAGTCCTCTCTGGACAGAACGTTGGTTTTACCTGGCCACAAGGATGAGATTATACCAGATAATGCAATAAAATGATTTCAGATATATTCTGAATTGCTAAATACATCTTGTTTGAGATATGTAATCCATCACACTAAGATTTGGTGAGTTCCCTCGGCACATAGTACAGCCAGCGCGTCACAATCATAAACCCCGACAGTGTCTTCGGACACAACCACAGCATTGGTGCACCTTTCATTCTGGAAATAAATAAACGGTCCACTGCCACTTATTCCAACATAAAGCAATGATTCCCTGTCGTTTAAGTAGTGAGTTTGTCGATCCAGCGCGATGGCCATGTCTGCAATGTAGCACTGAAATACCAGTATCTGCCTCAATACTGACCTTATAAGCAGATCATGCAGCAGACGATCACCACCAATCCAGACAGTTTTGTTTTTTGGTTTTTCACAGTTTTTTGTTCCTTAAATTCCTTACGGCGACTGTATGAAATAGTCTTATACTGTATTTAGTGATGAAACAAGGCGGACCTTCCTACTGGTGTTCGTAGCACAAAGTAAAGGTAACCACGTAAATACATTTACTTTTAAATGCAAGAAATGACCAGACTGAAATCATCCTTTACATTTTGTTCATGTTTGTTTATTGTGTTTCTTCGAGGTTTAATTTCCTGACAGCATGGATTGTGAATGCATTATTTTTCAGAAGCAGTCTCTAAAACTTCCACTGCATTTCATTTAACCAATGGCTGCCTGGAGGACAGGAAGTCAATCTGAAAACATATAGTTAGCTTAAGAAAATTATCCTCAATTGTGTGAGGTATATCTTACATTGTTTGTATTTTATGGGATAAATTATGCAAAGCTTGAAATATTGTCCTTTATAAAAGGATAATAAACAGCCTTTTCACCACATATGGCATCTGTTAATAATTGCTGACTGTGAACAATATCTTGCCAACTGTTCCGCGTTGCTTCTGCCAACTACCGTTTTTGTACACCAGCCTCTGTACATCAGCCAGATCACCAGGTATGAACACTTAAAAGACAGCCATACAAGTTTTCACACACTCTCACACACTCTCACACACACGCACACACACACACACACACACACACACACACACACACACACACACACACACAGCACTATACATACCAGTGTTGTCCAGATAGGCAGCTACATGGTCAGCAATCTCTGGCAGCATGTCTTTGACCTTTACCAGCCTCAGGTGATTCTCACCCAACATGGTTACAGAGCGTACACAAACCTTAGCTCGCTGCATGGCCACCTAGAAAACACACACACACACACACACACACACACACACACACACACACACACACACACACACACACACACACACACACACACACACACACACACACACACACACACTTTTGAATCTGATAAACTTATTTGGTTTAAATGTTTTGTTATTACT
This sequence comes from Xiphias gladius, assembly GCF_016859285.1. Taxonomy (NCBI): domain Eukaryota; kingdom Metazoa; phylum Chordata; class Actinopteri; order Istiophoriformes; family Xiphiidae; genus Xiphias; species Xiphias gladius. Next base: position 13,421,568 of record NC_053412.1, on the reverse strand, counting down.
ACAATATTGTTTTTCTGTTTTTATTTAAGGTCCTACATGAATCTATATAAGACAGTACCAGTTATTCAGTTACACTGTGTCAGTTTCACCTTTTCTGTACAACAAATCTAACTCCTCTCTGCAATCTGTCTGTACCATTATAATGTGCAAGATCTACACATCAATTCACATTAGCTTTAACTTTGCTCATTGTTAAAAGAAAACCTCCTGGATAAAATATACTGCTGTAAAAGTAAAAGACAAGTGTATGTGAGTGTACTGAGCGTGTTACCTTTAGCAGCATGGAGATCATGGTGATCATAGCATCCAGGTAATCCTGTATTTGTCCCTGAGTCTTCAGCAGTGTTGAACGATGCAGAAGCAGCTTTAATTCCTACAGCCACAACACAAATACAGATATGAGTACACGCACACACGCACACACACGCGCACACACACGCACACACACACACAAAAACATACACATGGTAGAACAAAAGTCCTTCTGGGCCATTTTTCTCCACTTGCCAACCATCTTGGCAACGCTCCCCTATCTAAATGTTTGATTCCTGTTAACCCATACAAAAACACAGGGGTCCTTGCCTTCTGTGCAGCCGACGAATCCTGTGACAGTGTGTCGCTGTCGTACATGGACTCCAGGGCTTTGAGGGCACACTCTGGCCGGCCCAGCTGCTGCTGCAGGGTGGCCAGGGAGAGCCGGGCCTCCAGGTGCAGCGGGGCCATCCCTACCACCTTTGTGTAGCTTTCTGCTGCTGCCTCCATGTGGCCCAGCGCCTTTAGACATTCTGCAAGGGAGAAGTGATGAAAGCAGAGAGAGGAGCATTTATGTAACAGTGTTTTTATTTTCTCTAGTCAGAGCGAAATTCAGATTCAGTCACACAGTGGAGATTTTTTTTGGATGCATGCTACTGGAGATACGCCTCCTATCTACTAAGAGGAAATTTAATCTAACTGGAGCTATAAAGCCATTAAAGTCAAACTGAAAATAAAATTTATTTTTGCTAATAAATCATATATACATACATCCTTGGTTTTAGTTTTGACCCGTGCACTTATTTGGTCAAAAATGTGATTACCAAAAAAATAATACATTTGAAAAAAGCTGGGAGCTATTTCAAACTGACAATGTTGGTACTGGTAATTTCATTGGTTCAATATAGACAGCTAAAGCTGACGTATTAGTTCTATGTTAAGCAGTACAGCATAGCTCCCGTGGCTACATGTGTAGTCTCTGTGGTGGAGGCCACACTGTAGCTGACATGCAGTGTCAGTAGTCTCTTATTCAGTGCTGAGAGGCAAAATAGAATTTACCTGGATGTAACTCAATTTATATAAGTACATAGTAGCCCACTGTCAATCTGTATCCCAGTAAATGAAATAATGTGAACACAGATACTGAATGCTTATATTGCATCAAGTATAAATCCAGCTTAATTCTCAATGAACTCCTTCCTTTGTACAGAGTGAGACAAAGACAGAATTGAGTAGGGCTGTAGCTAATGATTATTTTTATTACTGATAAATCGAACTGAAGTAATGTATGTTTTATGCTTTTAATTTTTAAGAAACCCTGGTATATTTTATATATTTATATTTTGTTCTTGCTGCAATATTATCCAAAGCCATCCTCTTCTGGTGAATTATTCCACTTACCTTCATTACAATATTATTTCATTGGTGTTATAAATTTAAATGCAATATAATTATAACTAAATTTAAATGCAGATCATTTTACTAGATTTTCCATTTACTTTGTTCATTTTAGTTATTTTGTTTATTTAATTACTAATTTAATTAAAATTCCAAAATTTGTGGTTAAGTATTTATGAGACTCATTTGAATACCCCGGTTGCACCTGCAATCACCTAACTGATTAACCGATTAATCGTTTCAGCTACCAATGACCCAGCAACAAATAAGTGGGATGTAATTTATTCAAATGTGTAGTGGGAATCATTGCTGACGTTAGCAAGCTAAGCTATCTGACCTCCACTTTTCGAGTAGCATGCAAACTTCACGGCACAATGGATCCTGCCAAAGGCAAAATGTTGGAAAGAGACAGACATCTCAAAACCTTATCAGTTGATAACCATTGCTATATAGACTATATGAAAAGAAACTTGAAGCTTGGTTGCTTTTTCTACAAGTTTGTCCAAAAACTTTTCTATCTTCCTTTGAAGAATAGAAAAATATGAACAATATCAAGACTACCATTATTATGTATATTTCCTTACCCAAAAAGTGAGAAGAATTCAATTTTCAGTTGGACTTAATAGCACGCTGCATGTTTACACAATCTTCATTTTTTAGATATATGAATCACTTTCATGTTGGTCTTACCTGCGTGTCGGAGCCAGACGACAGCCAGGTTGTACTTGTCGGATATGACAAGGGCAGACAGTAGAGGCAAAGCAGACATGTACTCGCCCTTCTCCAGGTAGGCTTCACCTACATCTAGGTACAAGTCACCAACCTCCTCTGGACTCTGCTCCATTAGCGATGGCAGCAGGCTCTATGAGTGGGAAGCAGAAAGTGACAGAGACAGATATTCATTATCATTTTCAGTCTCCAAAAAGTTAAGACTCACTGCTGGAAATGAAGATGAAGAATGTTTCGTAGGTTTGATTTCCTCAATAATGCATCTTGATTACTCTTACAGTGAAAGCTTTTTATGTTCTGTTTACCTCCAGGGGCGTGTAGACGCGTAGGTGTATGAGGCAAACAATTAGCTTGGCTCTCAGGTCCACTGGGACAGTGTCTGGTACCTGTACATGTTTAATTGCACCTGGATACAAACACACACATATACACACACATTGTTAGTCCAAGCTACAGTTCCACAATAACACGACAAACCACTATGGACCTCTGTTATTAGGCCCCTATAAATACAAACTACCTATCAAGTGTTAGTATGGTGTTCCTAATAAAGTGCTTAGTGAATTAGCAGCAGTATTTTAGTGTCTGTACTTTTCAAGACACAGTCTAAAAAATCCATCAAAGCAATTAAAATGTCAAATTTATTATACCCCAGGGTATTTTCTCAAAGTATTTTCTGTCCCTGTTTGTCATGAGAAAGAAAACGAACATTCAACAATTTAGCCACAGTTATTTTAGCTACTATCAATGATAACAGAGGGCCCTATATCAAAAAGCAAGTTTAACTTAGTCTGGCTCTCTTTGGGTTATGCGACTTCAATGGAATACATCAATGATCCTGGATAACTGTTATGATAATAGTTATATTATAGTTATATTCACATGGGCATCATTAGAACTGCAAGTTTCATGATTCATTTGACCAAAGAGACATAGTCCAAATAAGGGTCCATTCAAAAATAAAGGGAAAACCAACATAAGTGTCTCAGTAAATTTGTGACCACATGCCACCAGAACAGCTTCAATGCTCCTTGGCATTGATTCTACAAGTCTTTGGACTCTACTAGAGGGATGGACCCCATTCTTTCGAAAGATATCCCCTCATTTGCTGTTTTGATGATGGTTTTTGAGAGCACTGTCTAGCACGATGGTCCAAAATCTCTCATAGGTGATCAATTGGGTGGAGATCTGGTGACCGGGAAGGCCATAGCATATGATTAACATCATTTCATACTCATCAAGCCACTCAGTGACCCACCCCTCATGCCCTATGGGAGGGGGCATTTTCATTCTGGAAGAGACCCCTCCCATCAGGATAGAAATGTCTCATCATAGGATAAAGGTGATCAGTCAGAACAACTTTGAACTGATTTGAAACTGACCCTTACCCCTAAGGGGACAAGTGGACCCACACCATGCCAGCAAAATGCCCCCCACAGCACAACAGAGCCATTGGATCCCCTCACTGTAGGGGTCAAGCATTCAGGCCTGTATTGTTCTCTTGGAGTAGGCCATACATGCACTCGCCCACTTGTTGGAAATTTTGTAGACGAGTGCCTGTGGTTTTTGCACCACTGAACTCTCAAATGTCCATTCATCTTTGTAATGAGGGGTTTATGCCCTGCAACCCTACTATAATATACCTCTCTATGTAATTGTTGACGGACTGTTCTTGATGATACAGTCTGATAATGTCTTGCACTGACATTCTCAGTCACCTGAGAAAGAGTTGGTCTTCTGGTTTTCCTTATATATCACATTAATGGACGAGTATTCAAATGTGCACTGTCGATCACAATTTCCGACCCTATTTACTGACGTCTTTCCCATGGATCTAAATGCAGATGTCACTATGTGACTGTTCCTATTGAAACTCCTGCCAGTTCACCAGTCTTTGTGACTGAAGCTCCTGCCATCTGTGCCCCAACAATGAACCTTCTTTCAAAGTCGCTTTGATCCTTTCCTCTTGCCATCTGGATACAGAATCAGAATCAACTGGGCCTGCTCATTAGTTTTATACATGCCACACAGCATGACTGGATGTTAATTGCTTAATTGTACCATTCTCCACTCATTTATTCACGATTTACCTTTAATTTGTGACCCCTTTGTATTTTTAGATGGAATCAAAGGAAGAACCAACAACATGTTACATCAGTCAAAATCATACTGAAAAAAGACCAGTGTAAGGTCAAAGAGAAGGAAAAACATTTGCGTACTGTCTGATGTTTATGCAAACACTCACCATTCTCCTCTGCTGCAATATCCTCTACAGTCTTTGCGCCTTCTTCAGTCTTCTCCTGTTCCCCAGTCGTCTTCTCTGCCACTTTCTCTTCTTGTGTTGGTACTGTCAAGTCCGATTTGGATTCACCCCTAACCAAAACAATACCTGCAAACTGGACCAAGACCTAGGAAAACACACACACACACACACACACACACACACACACACAACATATATGTGTTTATTAAGACAAAATAACCTTTTATTTCCTCTCTCTAAATAACATGAACAAGCTCTTGCTTCACTACACACACACACTACACACACACACGTGTACCTGCAAGGCCTTGTTGTACTGGTGGCTGGCAATATAGAGCTCAGCTGCCATGTTGATGAAGTCATCGCTGACCAGGGTGGGGTGTCGCGCCAGAGCTTCCTCTACCACACTCAGAGCTGAGGGCAAGTCATTACTCTCATAGTAACTCCTAAACAGGACACATACACGCACGCACGCACGCACGCACGCACTTATATGAGTTGTCATGGGGACAATACAAAATTTGAGAATATGATGTTTTAAATAAAATATCAAGACTAAAATTTGGTGTATTTCTGTCAGAAGGACACTGACTTCTTCAAGAAACAACCCATGTGTCTAACAGCATAAGTGAGTGTTGTTTTATTTCAGTGAGGAAATTTTAGTAACGAAATACTGCTTCCATTCAGGCTTGTTAGAACACTATTTTATATATAAACACATAGGCAGAAACAGCATGTTGTATATGCTGGCTTCTGTCCATGTTTCAGTGTGTATCCCATACTTGGCCATGTCCTTGGAGAGCTGCATGAAGTGCTCTCCGTCCTCAAGCGGCAGCAGCGACAGGATCCTGCGGTAGCCGTCCATGCACTGCTTGTGCTCACCCAGACGCATATGGAGGCTGGAGCGCTCCCACAGGTAGCGCACATTGGTTGGGTCATACTTGATAGCTGTCAATCAAATCACTTAAACAGTCAAACTGCCAATCGTAGAATTTAAGAGTTTGATTTTTACAGACATTTCCCCAAATGCGCTGAAGAGTGAGCACACATGGATAAAGTTAAGAGCTTCTTAACGCTCTTGAGAGGAATACTAAACACACTTTAAAGTAACATGGTGTATTTAATAGTATGAAAAGTGTTGCTGTGTATTAAAAATACATAAATCACAAAGCGTAAATGTTGCACAGCAGAAATACTTTACACACTTAGTTAATTTTTTATCAAAATGAAGCTTAACAGTCAGTGCTTTCAGCTTTCTGCCTTTTAGGATGTGGAACTAAGTTTTGAAAAGGTAAACTGGTCAATTAAGCGGTTGCTTGAGGCAGAGGTTACTCTTCAGCACACAGTAAATCAAAAATCAAGCAGTAAATATTTTTTATAAGTTTTAAAAATATACGCATCATCTATTGTGAATGTAATTTTGTCATCACTTCTGTATTAGACCTGCTTTTTACAGGAGAATCATGTCAGAAACAACACATGCACCATCAAAAAGGGAACGATATGAAAACTCAAAACAGAACATCAGGAGATTGGCACATCGGCCAGAGGAGATGAATATATTAGGCAAGAAGAAGAGGATGATGACATTAGCATATTAAATAAAATTAATGATAATTACAAATATTTTTGTGAAATCTTAAAATAAACAGAAAAAAACGTGAAAGCAATAACTAAAATTAGGTGACATGAGTGTGTCTGATTAACCTTTGGTGTAGCAGACGATGGCTTGTCGGATATTGTCCTGCTCCAGAGACATTTCAGCCAGTCTGATCCACTCCTCACAGTCTGACGGGTTAAGGTGGGCAGCGATCAGACTGAACTGCAGTGCTTTGTCCATGTCCTCATCATCCTCGTAGATCATAGCCAACGTGGAGAAAGGCTCATAGGCCAGAGGAGCTGCAGGAGAAGGGAGAGGAGATCAATTTTGATGTTTAATTTAAACTTTCCAAACATTTCTAGACCTAAAGCAAATCTGTAGATGCCTTTCTGTCTGTGAGAGAAATGGTAAACTTGAGAACTCCAAAAAACACACAGAGGTTGTTTCGTACCCTGTCTTATGATCTCCATACACATTAAGATGGCGTCCTCTTTCTCTCCTCTGGCGTAACGGATGTTGGCTTCTCCCATCAGGCCTCTCAGAGCTCGGGGCAGCTTGCTGCGATGACGCCTCTCCTGAACACATACAGAGTCACAAACTAACACACTTTAAGAGCTGGAATAAACACACCTACAGGAGACACGGCCGTTCATCCGCCTCCTCACCTTCATCATCTTCTTGTTTTCCCGGTTCAGCTCCATCTCCAGAGCGAACACGTCTCCCACCGTCAGATCCTCCGCCTCCGCCTCCACCTCCACCTCCACCTCTTTCTTCTTCCTCCTCCCCGCTCCGCTCCCCCCTCGCCTCTGCTTCTTCTCTGCCAGCCCCAACTCTGCCTTTTCCCCCTCCTCCTCCTCCGCCTTGTAATCCTCATCATCTTCGTCATCAACATAGCTCAAGCTGTCCTCCTCTTCCCCGTCCTCCTCCTCTTCTGAAGATGGTGGCTCTGGTGTTTCTCCCAGCATGGAGGCGAAGGCCAGCTGGACCCCTGGGCTGACTCCCTCTTCTGCCAGGAGAGGAGAGTTGTGTCCGGTGATGTCCTCAACACTATTTTCATGTTCTAGTACTTTTTTCCAAGTCATGCAGTCTCTCCTGGCTTCCACTGTATGTAAACCAAGTCACTGAACTTTCTAAGACAAAGTCCTAATTTGTTCATGCTGGCTCACTGTCACACTGTCGCAGTTTGATCGCACACTTGAATACAACAGAGTCCTTTTTAATGTTTTTAGTAACAACTGTGCTTTTCCTATAGTGATACCTCATAATACCTGCAGTGAAAAAGGCCTATTATTAACATGTACTCACAGCAATAAGCTTTCCAGCAGAACGAGTGGTTTATGGATGCTTTTTCCCTAGGTTTTGCCTCTCAGGCTTAATTAGGGCTGCATCTAATGATTATCTTACGTATCAATTAATGTGCTGATTATTTTCTGTTTAACTGATTAATTGTTAAGGTCTAGATAATGTAAGAAAAACAAATGCCCATCACAGTTTCTCAGAGCAAAGTGCTGTGTCTGACCGACATTCCAATACCTAAAGATTTTCTGCCAACTGTTCCGCACAACGGTGGTTGTGTGATTACAGGGTTGGTTGTGTGAAGATTAAAATACTGTTCATTATCAGGACAAAACCATATCCATTGGATCTGGGTTTAACCACATTAAACAACGGTCTTTGACTGATGTGAGGCGTTCATATTTGTTTTTGGTTTTCAGGCACTCATAATTACGGGTTGACTCCTGAAGTGGACAGTTCAAAATCTGGATACTACGTACTTACGATAACTCTTATATGACATGAATGTGGCATAATTTTCGCATTTATAAAATGCAATGCTTTGCATTGTGTCATTGATGGCAAAAAGTAGTGTATATGCACTATATATAGCATAAGTTTATACACAGGTCTCTGTAAAAGACATTGAGACATTTCTTTGTGTTTTGTTGTTTTGGTTAAACCCAACAGACATTTGAACTTTTCACAGTAGCATTACAATGCCTCTGTTCTATTCAAGTGTTCCAGTAAAAGCCGTGGCAATATGACAGTGAGCCAGCATTTACCTGAGGTGTATTCCAGAAAGCAGGTTTAGTGAAAACCGGAGTTGGGGGGAACTCAGCTTTCTGTTCCAGAAACAGAGACGACTTTAACTCTATGTCAGTTACGGTGGGAACTCACTCTGCAAACCTAACCTGCTCACTGGCAGGTTTTTCTTCCACAAACCCTGAATTTCTGCCTGTCTCCTCCTGCCAAGCCTGAAAGAGTTGCCCACTCACAAAGTCCATATCTAAGTGCCTTCATTTGTGGGGAAAAGATCAACATCCCAGTCGGATATTAGTTTGCTGAGTGAGGATGATTCTAGTGCGGCTACATTAAGTCCAGTTATTTTAAGACTGGACTTAATGTAGTTAATACAAGAGGTTTTTTTTTTTAAATTTAGGCTTCATATTTGTTTTAACAGCATCTCAGTTACTATTTTTAAATTTACTACATCTTGAATTTTGACATAATATATAACTTAAAAAAAAATAAAAAAAAAACTTTAAAAAGTTTTTAGACCTCTTAAACAAAATTCAAACGCAAATCAGCAAAATCATTAGGCTCCTACTGAGTCGTACTATAGGTTACGATCATAGTTCTATAAATAAACTTATGTCTTATCTGTTTGATTTCATCTTCTGCTGCCACCAGCACCTTGGCCCCATCAGGTTACAGCTGAATAACCGTGTTTAAGACGTGAACGTAACATACGGTATAATTCCGGCTTTATCGTCCAGTAGGAAAATTCAAGTCTGCTAAATGATGTGTGACACTTGCGGAACCAAAGCCGACACCCTTGATCGGTACAGTGCATGCTCACATAAATACCGGGAGTATAAGCCCGAAATTCATTTTACCGATTTTTCCCGGGATCTGAGCCGAGGTGGAGGGCTGAGCATCATCCTCCACATCTTCGGCTAATACCCCTGACTCCTGAGGGAGGAAAGAAAACATCGACCCCATGTTACCTCAAACAACGGTGCACATTTCAGAGGGGACTTCACAGTCAAATAACTGGGGCAAAACCAAATGTAGCGAGGCGATGTACAGTGGTAGCACAGTTTATAAAACTTAAGTTTGAATGAGGGCGTAAAGACTGATGCTGCGACAGCTAGCAAGCTCACTTAGCTGCGGTCCCGTACAGGTAGCAGGCATACAACATTCCCAGGCACCGGTTTGTACCATGGTCTGGGATTTACCTTTGCCCTTCGCTCGTCTCTCCTCTTGTCAAACTCCTCGAAAGTTATCCTGCCCTCCAGGTAGTCTATCAGCTCCGCGCTGAAGCCTGACATCTCTGCCTCCGACCCCGGACAGCCAGCTGAGCTGCTTCTTCAAACCTACTGCGTCATAACACGCCACAGTAGTACCCGTACCAGACTATGAACACAGGGTAGTAGAAGAAGAAGAAGAAGAAAAAGAAAAAGAAGAAAAAGAAGAAGAAGACATCCACAACACTGATCACTGCACTTCAAATAAACACCGTTCGCCAGCACTTTGAACTACCGTCACGTGAACCGCTTAAACTTCCGGGTTGGCGTTAACGAAACACTATAAGCAATAGTGTTATTTTGGCGTCACCTAGTGGTGGAAAACGAGAACGTCTTCTGTGGTCTTCACCTCAGCCTCCGTAGCGCCTAAATATTACCTACCGACCCCCGACGCCGACGAATGTGTGTCGCTTATTATTACTCCACTTGAATATTTGGGCTTCACTGTGCAGAACATCAATAAATTCTACATTTTTGAGAATGAGAAACAACAGTATGGACTTTAAACTGGTGAAGTAAACCACTGTATTCTGTGTGTGTGTGTGTGTGTGTGTGTGTGTGTGTGTGTGTGTGGGGGGGGGGTGAAACACTTCAGACACAAATGATTATTCCAAGCATTTTAGTATTTCTATTAAAACCTGTCGGCGGGGGATCTTAAAATGAATTTGTTGAGCCATTCATTCTTTGTTCATTTAGTTGTAAACACTCATAAACTACTTCTCTTTCTATCTCATAAATCATACAATATGTATTGTATCCCACAATACAGGACATTTACTTGTAACAGAGGCTTCTTACAGTGTGGTAGTGCTGCCTTGCCTGCTAGTGACTTTAGTTACTTAGACACACTCCAGTGTGCGTGTGTGCATATTGACATATGTGTGTGTCGTAGGTATGCGTGTATATACGTGTACATGTATAACTGTATGGTATATACAGTTTTATGAGGAGTTTGTGCTCCCCAGGGCAAATTGCACATTTTCTTGATTTTTGAAGTGAAAAGAAATGAATCCAACCCCCGCAGCAAGCGGAGATTAAAAAAATCAGCCTTTGGTCAAAAGTTAGTGGACTGTCACTTTTTATTTCATGAACTTAAATAAGAGAAAACATGAAACGGCAGTTGCAGCACGAGCAAAGTTTGGGCCACCTACTAAGTCAGCTCCTGAGAACCCCCACTCTGGCAGTTATCGAAGCTTGCAAACGCTTTGCGTAGCAGCGAAGAGCATTTCCGTTCTTGAGTTAGGGATTCGAACCCAGTCTTTTTGCGGATCACTTCAAGTTCTGGGACATTTTAAGGCTGCCCTGCGGCACAACATGTTTTAGATCTACCCAGAGATTTTCAGTGATGTTCAGGTCAGGGGGACTGTGGGGGCCATTCCAAAAGCTTCAGCTTGTGTTTCTTGAAGTAGTTCGTGGTGGATTTGGAGGTCTGCTTTGGATTATTGACCTGTTGCAGAAACCAGCCATTTTTTTTCAGCTTCACCCTCTTGACCGACGGCAGGACATTTGCATCAGGGATTTACTGATATTTAAAGCAATCAATTTTTCCCTCTGTCCATGCCGTGGCAAGTTTCCAGGCCAAACAGTTGCCAAGGTTTTATTTTCACCAATGCTGCTCCTTTTTTTCTTCCAAATACACCTTTGGTGGCTGTGGGCCTAAGGACTCGGTTTTAGCTTCATCTGTCCACAGCACCTGTTTTCAAACTAGACTGGCTTAACCAGATGTTGTCATGGAGACTTCAGACGTTGACTTTTGTGATGAGGTCACAGGTAAGGTTTCCTTCTGATGACTCTTCAGCGCACTGTTTGTGCATCAACACCGCACCGCGGAAAGGTGCTCTTTTGCAGTCTTTGCCTCTCTGCCCAGCAGACCTGCATTTTTCTTGGTCTCGGTCTTGATCCCGACTTCCACAGTTCCCCTTAACGGCCATTATTTCAGATGTTGGAAATTTCAAGCTGGAAGCTCTGGAATCGACATTGGTCAACAGTTCTTGGCGACAGCTCCTGACTTGCCTTACACGTCCTAACCAGTCAAGTCTTGAATGTTTTGCAAGTAGAAGGGCGCCCAAACTTTTGCAGACGCCACAGTTCCTATTTTCCATTTTTTAACAGTGTCTTAACACTTATAATGTCTCTTTGCTGCAGGGGTTGCATTTTCTTCTTTTCACTTCAAAAATCAAGCGACTATAGAGTTCGCCCATGGGTGTCCAAACTTTTGCATAAAACTGTATATACTATATACATGTACACATATGTATTCACACACACACACACACACATACCTACAGTATATACATATGTTAATATGCACACATGCACTGGGGTGTGTGTAACTGTAAAATAACTTATATATGGTAATAATTCCAGTGCAGTCTTCTGCCGTAGTTTCCCCTCAGTGTGTTCATCAGTGAGCTCTGCAGCGTCTCATCCGTCAGAGTCAAATATGCACATTTTAAACCATTGTAAAAGGTCATAATTCTTTTTATTGATATATTTAGCTTTTGTCACGTGAGTACACTTGTTTTTCATTTTAGCTGCGCATCGAGCTTGTTTTGCACGTCGTTGTTTACTGTGATATAACAAAGTATTTCACCGCATGAAAGTGTAGCTCAAGTGGACATAATTTAAAATTTAATATGACATGTTTGTTTTGTCAGGAGCCGGTTAGGGGTTTACGTCAAAGCATATCTGCTTTTCCATTTCACAAAGATCCAGACCAGTGCGCTGACCGCTGCTGCTCATTCAACTGGCACACGCTTGACGTACTCCACGTTATCTTTTTTATCTTCCATGCAAGAAAGCAAGGGAACAGCAGAAGGGAAAAAGGGATGGAGGGGAAAAGTGGAGAAGGGTGTAGTTTCTTCCTGGCAGATCATGCTCCTCCTGCTTCTGCCGTCGTTTCCCCTCAGTGTGTTCATCAGTGAACTCTGATGCCTCTCATCCGTCAGAGGCAAATTTGTTACGTGTCCCGGATGGTCTGGATCCAACAAACTGTGGGATGACTGCGGTGCAGGTGAGGGAGCATCATATTCCAAACCAACATATTTTTTCTGCAGGAATTAGTTTTTGTAATATTGGTTTATAGTGGCTTATTCTGTACCCCCCCCCCCCTCCTTTTTTTTGGTAGCTCTATTGTCACAGTCTCTAAAGGACTGTGAAAAAAAAATATTGTGGGGGAGGCAAGGACAGAATGGGGAGGGGCAATCATCTAGAAGGTGGTAGGATGAAAATGTGGATCAGAACTATGATCGAGTTAGCATGTACTCATAGATAAAGTTAACCTATAATAGAATTAGGGAGGAAAGTAACAATCTTTTTGATTATTTTCAAAAATGTTCAATTAATTGCTTATACCTATAACCTAGTCTACAATAACAGCCATGAGCCAGTCAAGTCCAGAGAATAGGGAAACTTGAGTATATTCAAGTGTCCTGCTTCGTCTGACCAACAGTCCCCAGCCTAAAGATAGTCAATATAAAATGACATAAAACACAGAAAAGCAGCAAATCCTCATATTTTAGAAGTTTGAACATGTCTGGCATTTTTGGCTTTATAAAAAGGAATGAAACGCTGAACCGACTATTAAAATACCTGCCAGTTAATGTGCATGCACAGCTCAAACTGGGGCTTGCTTTTTCTAAAAAGTCAAACATACGAGTGCATGAATGGCTCCCTATTTAGAACTAATATAGCCGATTTGTGGACTCTGTTTTGGCCACAGTATCCATCTATTTACATGCGTGCACGGCAACAGGCAGGAGGTTGAATCCCTATCAGTGTGTGTAAACACGGGGCACTCAGGCCTGCACGCTTGTGTTTTTGTATATGCATGTGTGCCGCTGTTTTGTCCCTTATCAGGACCAAATTTTTGCCGCTCAGTTGGCCAGCATAAAGGCCACGGGCCGAGCTTCATAATAACCGCTGTTCCTCCCTCTTTTCATATCGCTCTTCTTCTTCTTCTCCGCTGCTAAATTCAGTCTGTGTAGTCAGTGTGGGAGCTAGAATCTTCTTACTCGGGGGCACACCTCCTGCATGTGATTGCGTTAGTGTTCCAAAATAAAAATGAAACCAGAGTGTGTTAAATGTGTTATCCGCCTGCTTATACGCAATGTGAAATCCTGTCTACGTGTCTCTCCTCGCTTAGAGAAGGCATAGTTAAGGTCTGCTTGCGTCCTCCGATGACGTGACGGTTACCAGAGATGTTTCACAAAGGTGGGAGCAGAAACTCGGGGGCTTACTGTGAAAAGCCGGGCTTGAATGAGACGGACAGACGGACTGAGGCAGGATGTCCACCGGTCGCTCTTTTCGCGAAGCAACTCAGAGCTGACGTGAGCAGGCCGGGGTCAAGTCACGATAAAGAGAAATGGACACGAAAAGACGAATCTGTGGTGTCTCGCGGCCACAGAGCAGCGCGTACCAGACATACAATATCAGGGATAAAAATAGTGAAACAACAGCGGAAGGGTTAAGGTGCGAACCACATAACTGCAACGGTCCCTGGTTCAATTCTGGACGTAGACCTTTGTTGCATGTCAGTCCCCCTCTTTATGTGTGCTCTCAATTAAAGACGAAAAAAAAAAATCTTTAAAAACGTAGCACTGCAACAAACAGAGTTCACAAACTCCTAAAATAGCTCTATGTAGCTGTAATTTTTCACAACCGAGATGTTTTTTCCCCCCAGGTGACTGTGGTACCTGTCGTCCTCTCATCATGAATGTGACCCCCGGTAGCTGTACGGCAGAGATGCCCTACGGATTCCAGCCCCGCTTCAAGGGGCTGTACATCGCCACCGAGCTCATCATCGCTGTGCTGGCCATCACCGGGAACTTCTTGGTTTGCCTGGCCGTCACCCGCAACAAGAAGCTTCGCACTGTCACCAACTACTTTCTGGTGGGGAAATTTGTTCCCTCCCTGTCTGGAAAGTGGGATTCTTAACACAGTCTTCAGGGGATGTGGTTTCTTTTAAACTTGCAAGCGGATATCTAAAGGAGTATAAAGCGTGTTTTGTTGTGTGTCCGAAGGTGTCACTGGCAGTGGCGGACATCCTGGTGGGCATGGTGGCCATTCCCTGCGCAGTGCTGACAGACCTGGGTCGACCCCGCCACAACCTGCCCCTCTGCCTGGTGCTGCTCAGCATCCTGATGGTGCTCACACAGGTGCAGACCGTTCGCCAGTGGATAAAGACACTGACTGCAGGTGTATTTCTGCAGGGCAAGAGCACTCCCCATACATAACGCGCAATTTACTAAGACGTAGAGGCCGGAGCTGCTCTGTGCAGCCAGAGTCGAATGGGTGAAAATGAAGCCCCGATGCAGGATTTTTAACGGCTAAATGCAGTTTATGGCCAGTGTTGTGTTTGATGTAAGGAACCTTTCATTTCCTTTGCTGATTTTTTTTTTTTTACAATAAATCTCACCAGGGAAAAGTAAATAAAATATAAATCTGGCAGCGAAAAAGTTAAAAGATCCTCTCAGCGCGAAGAAAAAAAATATCCCGTAACCCTCCGTTTTTTTCCTGACACCAGCCCCTCCCAAATTATTTTTACAGTCCCTTACCGCAGAATTGATCTGACCTCTGACCTCCATGTGAAGTAAAGGGATCAATGGACTATTATTTACCAGCTGCCTGAACAATAGGTGATGTAACAGTGAGAGTAAAAATGAAGAAGTTCTCTTTTATTTTTGTTAAAATACCAAAAACAAACCTATCAGGTTATGCTAACAGCCCCACGGGAGCTCTTAAAGAACTGTTTTTTCTCTCGTAGAGCTCCATCCTGAGCATGTTAGCTGTCGCAGCAGAACGCTACATAGCCATCCTGCTGCCCTTCCAGTACCAGCGCATGATGAGCCCCAGGAACGCCCAGCTGGCCCTGCTGGTCACCTGGGGCCTCGCGGCCATCTCCGGCTCTGTGCCGCTCATGGATTGGCAAAGACAACCAGCAGGCTCTGAGTAAGAGACTGAGGAGGTTGATGGATGGATGACTGGATGGATGAGTAAATGAAGGAGTAAATGGGAAGTAGTTTTTGATGGGAGTTTGAATGGTAAGATTACAGGGAAATACATATATGTATATATTTATATGTGTGTGTGTGTGTGTGTATGTACACAGTGGGATCCAAAAGTCTTCACTTGAATGGGAAAGTGGTCATCATTGCGTTTACACGACAAGAGGTAATAATACACCCAGGGCAGACTGGACACTACAGTGACTTACTATCTCAGAGGAGCATTAATAGACGGGACAGGCCGGGGCTAGCTGGTTAGCATGCTAACCTCGGCAAAAGAAAAGAAGTGATAGAAATAGAAACAAAACGAGAGTTAACATTGGCGTCGCTTTCCATCGCCAAAAGTAAAGAAGTTGGATGCTGAACTCGCAGCGGTTCTTCTAAACGGGTACGTAAGCAGCTGTTAACGCTAACGTTGGCCAAAACCAACCATTCAAGAGGTCAAGAAATAGAATGTAGAAATGAATGACCAAATGAATGAATGAGTTAATGGAGGGAGGAAACTGATGTGTGTGTGTGTATGGATGGCAAAACAGAAAGACGAATGAATTCATACATAATGCATGACTAAAGGGGATGGATTGATGCAAAGATGACAGGGTGATTAGAATGAATGAATGAATGAAGGCAGGAAAATAGTATGGCAAAATGGAGGGAAGAATGGAGTGAATGCATGGGAGGATTACAGGGAAATTTACATGAATGGATGAGGGCAGGCAAGAAATTCACTTGTGTATGGACAGTAAAATAGAAAGATGAATGACTAATGGGAAGACTGCTGAAAAATGAAATGAAGGGATGATTAAATATAGTAGGAAATGACATATGTGTAGTAACAACAAAAGAAAAGATGACTGAACGAATGGATGAAGTAATGGATATTTAGATGGAAAGATGACAATAGTGATTAAAAGAATAAATATGGTAGAGAATAGGAGACTGAAGGGCTGTGGTTGGTGTCGGTAAGGGGATGGAGGTATGGAAGATATAGACCCGAGGATTTCCCCCAATTATGCCCCTCTCCATTACTCTCTGACCTGTCATTCCAGCTACTGTATCTTCACCTGTGTGGTGGACATGAGCTACATGGTCTACTTCAACTTCTTCTGCTGCCTCCTGGTACCCCTGGTGGCCATGTTCATCATCTACGGCCACATCTTCCTCACCGTTCGCCGCCAACTCAGGCGCATCGCTGTGGCCAGGGGAACCGCCGAGGACACGAGAGGTGCTGGTAGTGGGAATGGTGGGACTGGGTCGGAGGACACGGGGAGTTCAGCTGCTGGAGAAAGTACAGGAGGTGACCTGGGGACAGGAAAAGGAACTGGAGGACAACCCAAGGAAAGGAGGAGGAAATGTGAGGCCGAAGTGCGGGCCGGGGAAGAAGTTAAGTCTGGCATTGGATCTCTTATTGAAACTGAGGCTACCACGGTCTTTACAAAGCCAGGGTCCAGGATCAGCTCAGCTAAACCTGCCAGCATTAGCTCTGATCCTGCTGACCCCCATCCAGGAGAGCCCAATGTGGCCAAATCCAACATCCGCACCGGCCAGGAGCTGCGGAAGGCCACCTTCCTCTTCCTGGTCCTGTTTCTCTTCATGGTGTGCTGGATGCCCATCCACCTCATTAACTGTCTCCTGCTGCTCTGCCCGCAGTGTGAGGTGCCCATGTCGCTCACACTCGCAGCCATTTTGCTTTCCCACGTCAACTCGGCACTTAACCCGATCTTGTACGCGTACAGGATGAGGTCGTTCCGACATACTCTGATAAGGATGTGGAGAGGAATGTGGAGCGTTAGGTCATGCCAGTAGAGCAGCACTGGGGGTTGCAATAGCAAGCAATTCAATATGTCACGTTGATCTCAATTAGAACAAATAAGCACCAAATGCAATTTATTGAAGTCATGACCAAAATAGAAGATTCATGTGTGTATTAAGCTACTTTTCGGGCACTTGGCACAGTGCAACAAGTTGTAAACTAAACACTGGCATATTATCACCTAATAAAGCTTATGTGTTAGTTAACAGTTGCCTGTTTACCCATCCAGCAGACACAAAGCAACATTGGCTTTCATTTAGAGTTCCGTTTCAGGCGACCAGACAAGTGTAAATCAAATACTCGATCTCCTTTTAGATCCGATGGGAACGTCAGTATTGGTGCAGGTATTTGGTTATTAACCGAAGTATTGGACGAATTAAAATTATGACCCGATGATGGCGCCGGAGGAAATGTCGGGGGATCACCAAAGTTGTAACAATGCATCCTGAGGGAGCTTGGATGTATGGACCAAATTTCATGGTGGTCCACCCAGTATGCGTTGAGATATTTGCTCTGAACCAAAAATGTCAACCCAATTGTGGCGCTAGAGGAGAAGTCAGAAGCTCTCCCGAGTCTGTCGGATTCGTCCTCCGGGAACCACGAAGGTCTGCATAAAATTCATTATTCATCCATCTAATGGTTGTTGAGATATTTCAATCTTGATAATATTGGCGTAGCCACACCACCAGTTGTGGCTACAAATTACATTCCAAGCACATCGAGAGCCAAACAAGCAAAGATCTAAGCTAATATAGTCCATATATCCAGCCTGATATTTTCTGATATTTTTCCCTCCACGGCCAAAAGTCCTTCAGTCAAAAAAAGATAGAAAAAAAAAAAACGTTTTTTTTCCCCCCCATTTTATACATTACATAGTCCTTTACATGCATTTTCCATCAAGAACATGAGTGTTCCGTGTGCTTGCCTTGTCTTTGTAAAAGTTGAATGAATGAATTCTTCCGTATGAAAGTTTAAAAACCTACAGAGATGTAAGAGTAGTACTGTCATTTTGCACTAATATTTGAGGTTACGGGTCTACGCATTTACCATCTTACCTGGGGACTCTTCATTTGTCTAAACCAAAACAATTTTCTGGGCGCCTATTATACCCTGCAATTATTCTACTCCTGCTAAAAAAAATAAATAAAATAAACAACAGACATGAAATCAAAGAGGTGAGTCAAATCAACATAACTGCGTGCTTTATTGATATACAGTAAAGCATTTTATAATACAGTAGTAAGGCATATATTTGGTGGAATCTGATATGTTGTGAAGCATTGATGCGTTATTTGAAAAATGATGTGATAATGAAACAAATGTTAGAAATGAAAAAAAAAACAAAAACAAAACCCAACAACATAACAACAAAGAAATCAATCAAATTCAGTGTCTGGACCAAAAAACGAAAACCTCTTGGGATCATGCTGCAAGAATATGATGTCAAAAACACTCGTGTATAACGCCGCAACACTCATCACGGAGTTCTCTGACTGGTAATACATTAAATAAGGATGGATTTTATTTAGTCACACATGCTAATATCGTAACACCTCACACAGCACAAAACAAAACCTTTTAACCGAAGACAAAATGTAACACTCTGTTAGAATAAACGCATCCTCCACACACAGAAAACAAATATCTAGTATATTCCAGGTATGACAGTAGTGCACATGGATCAATTTGATTTGTTCAGGATGACAGTTTTTTATTCTTGAGTCGTAGAAAATCTCTGACAGAGATGAGAAATGCAGCGAATGCATCCCAACATTCAGATTGGAGGCTCCCACAGTGCCGTAGAACGTGTAAGGAGCGATCAGGATGCCTGACATGAATCAGTCAGCCAGCAATAATCAATTAATAATTAACAATCTGAATCTGAGAAGAGTGCAGGATTGAGCACGGTAGTGAAATTGCCTCCGAACTAGACTTGAACAATTTACACGAGGTAGAGCTTATGTTACTGGGCTTCCTAGAAATCAAATTTTTTTAATTTTTTTTTTTTTTTTAAATTGAAATCGAAATCTTGTTCAAAATGAATAACTCCTCAAAAAAAAAATTCTCAGCTAGCAGCCAAAACTAGCCAACCACTGTGGTGCTCAGATTCAGCTAAATAACATTCATCTAAGTTCCTCTTGCAGTAATTCCAACAACTTATAAAGCAGTACACAGTGTACTGTGTGCACTCAACAAGCCCTAACACTTTCCTTAGACCGTATGTTCCTGACGCATTTAAAAATGAAATCCTTACTATAGATGTACCACTGCAGTAACCAGGGAGGTTTTTCTTTTGGGAAAAAGGGATACTGGCAAGGCCTGGTGCAGAACTGAGGTTGTGATCAGTTGAATTTGACCCCTGGCAGCACTTATACCAACTGACGGTCAGTTTGGGCAGAAAAGATGTAGATTCTCCTACAAAGGTAATTATGAAAAGACGGCCACGGAGAATGCCGACAGACCAGAGGGTGTACTTTATTTACAGATAACCACATGACTGAAGAAGCTGCCTCATCACTACTCAAAGAGTAACTTAACCACCCCCCCAAAATCTTGGTTTTGCTGACCTCCAGTGGTTGAACGTCTCCCTCTGCTGCAGTGACGTACAGGTCGGCGCTGCGACATCACTGCTGGGTCTGGTCGCAGGTGCAACAAAGGACACTTCCGACCACACCCGACCACGCTCAGTGGTGGGGCCTAAACAACACGAGAGGACAGCGAAACGCTGTTTGGTAGCCCGGTGTTGCGTTACTCTTTCAAGCTGCACTGTGGAGGTTTTTTTTTTTTTAAGCACACAAAATTCCTCGTCACACACCGTGTGTACCTTTGAGGTCTAACAACATGTGCTGATTGCACTTCCTTCCTCATAAAACATTTGCGGAGCTGCCTTTTTTTTTTTTTTTTTTTTTTTTTAAAGGAATTTTAAACCTACAGTAAATTTTCGACGCGTTTGCTCGCTCGCCGTCTTCTTCGTCCCTGTCTTTGTTGGCACATTGCTACATTACTTGGCGCGTTACTGCCACCTACTTGTGCACCAGATGCAAACAAAACAGTGACCCGCTCTTAAAGACATCGCTACATGGCGCTACTAGTGGCCAGAGAGTCCACAGCGTACCTTTAAACTTCAAGGGGCAGTGAAGAACCATCGCGTGCATCCGGTTTGGAGCGACCTTGTTGACTTTTCTCAGTTCTGACTCAGGCCTTTACAACACCTGCTTATGCACACAGTACGCTGTGTTGAAAACAAATACGGGGATAAATCCCGTTGCCATAGAGATGTTCATAATGGGGAACACGAATGGACGGACGGATGGATAGATGGACGGATGAGTGGATGAATGAGAAAAATTAAATATAACATGAGGTTTATCAGCCAAAGCCAAAGCCAAAAAAAAACAAAAAAACAAACAAAAAAAAGCTGTAATGTAATGTGGATATTAGGCACCCCACACACACACACACACACACACACACACACACACACACACACACACACACACACACACACACACACACACACCTATACATAAAGTCACACACACACAGTCTCACAGACAACGTACTGTAAAGAACCAGGATGCCTGCATTACCTTGACAGTAGTGTACGCTGTTATTGAAAGACGATTTCCTCTTAGAAAGCACCCTTATGATTACAATCATTCTTTTTTTTTGATACAAATGTCTGAAATGTTTTAGCTGTTTCCCCAATTACAAAGAGATGACAAATATGACCACACAGAACACACTTATTTGTATCTCATGGCCCCCCCCTCCCGTTTTATACAGTTGCATAGAAGTTTAAAAACCAGCCTCTGTTAATAATAAAACAACTTCAGGACGTTTTAAGAAACTACTGAAATCTACAAGTTATGTTTTGCTTTTTTTTAACGCGTCGTTGGAACCGCAATCCTTCACAAAAATAGACGTTATATATTCTCTTTGTAAACTGTGTTTCCGATCCAGTTGTTTTGACTAGAAAAGCATGCTATAGGTAGAGAGGGAGGGGGGGGCAAGGGCGTACGGGTTGGGAGAAGGATCAGAAGGGCAGGGCCTCGTGCTGTTCGGCGCTCTGCTCGTCCGTCATCACGCTGAC
This sequence comes from Xiphias gladius, assembly GCF_016859285.1. Lineage (NCBI taxonomy): Eukaryota > Metazoa > Chordata > Actinopteri > Istiophoriformes > Xiphiidae > Xiphias > Xiphias gladius. The sequence continues at coordinate 13,400,110 of NC_053412.1, read as the reverse complement.
CAGTGACTCCATGGCACGGCCCAGGTCGTCGGCCATGTGGAACAAACTGCCAATACTGGGACCTGGGGAGAGAGAGAGAGAGAGAGAGAGACTTAGATAACACAGACTTGCTATTAGTAACAGACTTAACTACGGCTACAAACTGTAGGTTGGCACAAGCTGACAGAAACACGGCAGTGAAAACCGACTAGAATGTCGGCTAAGTACAGAAAAACACTGCCATGATACACACACACACACACACACACACACACACAATGTAAAACATGTACAGTGTTGATATTCAGCATCTCGGCTCTGACCTTGTCACTCCCCACATGGAAGCACCCAGCTCAGCACAGCAGGGAGTGGGGAGTGACGATAACCAACCCCCCCCACGGGAACGTAGACTCAGAGTAGTGTGCTGACCAGTCATCATTTTATCAACAAAACATGGAAAAAATAAAAACTTTGCCGACAAGAAATACGACACAAAGATTAAATTAAAAGTAACCACCGAAAATGAGAGCTATCATCAAATGCATTACATTTTTCATCAACTAATTAAAACTAAATGAAAATAGTATCTTCAGCTGCCAAAAAATCTCCTCTTCAGAAGCTCTTAGCTGCTTTTTAGCTGCTTGACCTGTTGCACTAACAAGCAGCATCTCGAATTTTCCCGAAACGAGGTCCCTTGCCAGTAATGGCCGCCAACGTTACCCGTGCGTTGACGGAAAGAGAGATTTATGGACCAAATGAATCGACAATCCCGTGGGAGGTTAGACAAGACGGAGCGACAAAACAGCTGGGACAAACTCTGAAAACACGCAGGCCAATAGGTTAGTTCATCAGTTAAAAGGGTACGCTGCTGGAACGTTTTTCAAGGGCTGTGGGTGTAACATTAATGTTACGTTCGTTCAGCTCTCTTGTATGAGTATAAATCTAGGTATTCACTAAAGAAATGTCGCTGCGTTAATGTTAGCTGATGTTCGCTGATAGGATATTATTCAAACGCAGGCAGTGTGGATATCTGGCATCAGGGCTCTGACTTCGTCACCCACTCGGAACGAATCTCCGTGAGATGCGGAGTCCAATGCCAGCTATGACGACACATCTGCTATGAGGACATTGCCATGGGGCCACTTCGCTGTGGTACTCGCTTTTCCGCCGCAGGTGGGATATACTGCGTTGTGGGCGACGTCGATGCGTGAACCGATTTTGCCTGGGTTCACACACACACACACACAAGTCCAAGTTAGGCCAAATGAAACCCAAGGAAACCTCCAGAAAAATTAAACTGCCACATGTTAAAAGTCCTTCCATCTTCTCCACTCATATTTTAAACGAATTGAAAGTGAACGTGACCAAACTCACTTTTGTAGTAATTTACCTCACAGTCATGGCTACTTCTATTATTCCACTCTAAAGGAACCATTTGGTCGTTCTTTAATGTTAACTGATAAGAATGATGGAAAAAAATAATAAAGTTGCACAATGTTTTTTATCACAGTTAACTTAAGGTGAGTTTTACTGTGACCCCGACACTGTGGACTGTAGTGTGACATGAACACATCGTCTCATCTCAAGTCTACATGCATACAGAGACACCTGTATGTACACACACACACACACACACACACACACACACACACACACACACACACACACACACACGCATCACAGGCTACACAGCTCTACAGTACAAACTCTATTCCCTACTGTGTGAAGAACAGAGCCGAGTGTTGGCAGAGGACAGAGAAGGGGAAGGAAATAAGAACAGGTAACAGGAGGGAGGACAGATCTTTGCCTTTTCCCACTGCATCACTGTACCATGATGTCTCCTCTCTGCCACGATGTCTATCTGTTGTATGTTTTGTGCAGAGTGCAGTCTATTCATTAATCCACCAGGATGGCAGAGGACAGCAGTGGCACAGTCATGGCATTTGTGCAATAGGAACAGACCTCGGGGGTGGAGGAACGAGAGGGAAAGGCGGGGAGTGAGAAAGTTGAGCCACTGACCTCTCATGGGTGTCCCCTTCTCCCTCCTGGCTCGTGGAGAAAAGGAGGAAAGGAAGAACAGACAGAGGACAGGAAGAAAGAGTTGAAATCAGCCTTGTATCAGTGAGAAAGAAAGGAGTCTAAAGGGCAAGCGGCGTTTTATTTACGAAAAAGGCTTAGAGCTCTGAAAAAAGTACGCGGATCTCTGCAACAGGTACTGTCATGGCAAAAAGCAAAATGTGCACGCTGCTCTTTGCTCCCACAGGCGGCTCCTCAAAATGTTCCGTGTTCTCTAAAGACAAGAACTGCAGAACACAGCGGCAACAGTCATGCAAATGAGCTCAAAAATCCAGGGGCAGTCCAAATCGATCCGGTCTCTGACACCAAGGTTTACCGGTGCAGAGCAAGTCGAAGCACCTCGAAGAGGGGTGACATAAAGAACATCCTCCTGAGGCAAGTAGTCTACGACTGTTATTTCAATGTGTCACATACATACTTAATCAATATTTAGGCAAATATCTATGTATTGGATCGAACTCGGTATCAGCAGATACTCGTGTTAAAGGCCTGAGATTGTTTGAATCTGTTTTCTTAGCAAAGATATTAGAATACTTTATCATTTCAGAGATTTTTCTGGTTTTATGCCGCTTTTTCAGAGAAGAGTGGACATTGCACACAAGACAAATTGTGTCAGTGTTGGTTTTCTGTACCCTGGCTATGAGGGAAGGAATTGTTGAGCTGTTCCATCACTTCCTCCAGCCCAGATGCATCTTGGGAAGGGCTGGACAGCTCATCATCACCTGAAACGGGAAGGAGAGGAAGTTTTTCCATTTTCAGAATTCTGGTTCCTAAAACAATGCCAAGTCTCATTGTTTGTGTGTGAACACCACACTTACATGCAAGCACACACACACACACGCACAAAATAGTGGATACATGAGAAATTAGCAACCACGCCACACAGCTTAATTAGAAGAGTCGAGGAGGAGTTGGCCTGATCCTCTGTGTCAGCTGTTACTGGCTGTCAGACGACGTGGAGGAAACCGATTCAGCCTGAGCTCGAAGTTCACCGGCGGGAACTTCACATCAACACGGACGCTCCAGGACACTTGCTGGGTCCGCTGCTGCCGGTCACCTCTGCAGGGCTACTCCCTTGCTCAAAGGCGTTCAAACGGCAGATGTCGGGTAAGGAGAGGCGCTTTTCACAGGGTCACTGAACTCGCCCACACCGAGAGGCTGACCTACGCTGCAGCCTAAAGGCCCAGAGTGAATGGCCCCACTTTCTAAGGATATTTATATTTGGTGAACTCATTTGTGCAAAGCAGGAGTGTTGTGTATCTGTCGATGCAATGGGGAATGCCTTCCGGTCCGTGCCGTGATAAACGGACCCCTTTTTCATTCAGAGTGCCGGGACTCTGACTGTGATCATCGGGAAGTTCGGGAAGTTCTACTTCAGAATTGCATGGATGACCTGCCTGCTGATTCAACACCACAACAATGTAAGACCAAGGAGTCATTTGTTTGCTGAGCTCTTAGCTGCAGGTGTCAACCTTCCTCACTCTCACATTTCGCAATGTGGCGGCCCTCCCGACACAATTTTGCTCAGCTGACACAGATGATATGAGGAGCCGACAAAATTACACACCCGATATTTATTTCTGGTTCATGGACAGAGTTCACTCGGTATACGCAAGGCAGTAAGCGTGTAGTCGCGAGTAAGCGTGTGTTTCCTGACGCGGCATACCTGCTCGAGCAGCTGCCTCAGCCTGTGCAACTGGGACTCCAGCTGTTTATTGTGGTCCTCCAGGATCTGCATGCGGGCCTCCAGACGCCCTTTGTGCTGCCGCAGCAGTTTGGCCTCGGCGATGAGCTCGGCGTCGCGTGCGCTCTGCGGCGACACCGGGAGCATCTCCGGGGGCGACGGCAGTGGCGACAGGCCCTTCCTGTCGTGGGCCTTCTTCAGGCGGTCGTACTCGGCTTGCAGCTTCCTGCAGCGGAGGCGGCAGAGGAAGCAGCGGTAACGGGTAAACACGTCGTCCACCATGCGTGAGGAATTCACTTTCATCTACTTAACACACGGATCGTGTCTGTTAAGGATGTCAAATGTAGTTTATGGCTACAGTCCTTACTAATTTATATTTTACACATAAATCCAAGTATGCACTTGAAATAAACATGACAACTGAAACCTTGGAAACTTTCACTAGAATACGTGGCAGCATGCTGCCATAACATCTTTAATATCCCAGGATTTCTCTGGTTGTCTGGTAATAACAGCAAAAGCAATAGCTACCCTCTCCTCACAGCCACACTATGTAAGGTTTATAGGAGGAATTAATGCAGTCTCCTAAATACGAATGAAAAGTTGAATTCATTAGCAACAGAATACACCTCTGATCAGTTTAATGCACTCAGGAGTTTTGCTGTTCCATCTGCATTTGTACCATGTGTTCGACCTGCATCCGCGCCTGTCTGTGTGTCCGTCTGAGGCCCTGCCTGCACGTACAGTATATAGTCCCCCAGTCATCCCTCGGTTCTAACGATCTAAGGTGATTCTTTTTTTGGTCTTTTTCGCCTTTATTTTACAGGGAACATAGGGGGAGAGAGAGAGAGGGGGGACCTGCAACAGGGGTCTTGTGAGGACCTCCGAAGACCCCAATTTATGTAACAAAAAAATCAAGAAATGTATGAGCTTTCCTGAGCCTCCACGCCCCTTGTTATTTATGCAAAATCCAAATCAGATCCTGTCGAAGTTAGAGCTGAGTTAAGCCGCTGTTTGGAGTAAAAAAACGAGGCAGCCAGCAGAAGATAACCAGTGGAACATGGGTCCGTTCGCTGACCTGTTCTCCTGCTCCAGGTCATTGAGGACCCTTTCCAGCTCTCCCTTCTCCTCTGTTTCCATGGAGATGAGGATCTGGGCGGGGCTGCGGGGCTGGCTGAGGGGAGAGCCTTGGTTCAGAGACTGGCAGTAGTGCTGGATCAACATGTGCTCGTCATCGCTGCAGACCCACACACACACACACACACACACACACACAGACCAAACATACCCACCAATGATGGGCAGATATATACACACATTCACATAGTCAAAGACACGCCAGCGCATGTACGCATGCACACACACAAACACACGGAGAAAAATGGAGAAAAAGAAAATCAGCAAGTGAACGACACAGCAGCAGTGGAACAGGACTGCACCACAGAGGAAGAATCTAAAACACAGCGGGGACAGAGAGAGGGCCAGGGCTGTCGGCTCCACCACACATTTGTCCCGAACTCGGTCTGGAACGCTAGATTTTTGGAGCGATTCAATTGGCCACGCTCTGTCAACTCCGAGTGATCGCACACGCGGCCCATGGTGTGTAGGAGGGTTTTAATTAGGCCAGCTATTTAGATGCCGCTGCGTACACTGCACTGCTTTCAGCTCCGCCAATCTGCCATTCTGAATCCTTAAGGAGCTGCAGATATGTGCTGTTTGAAAACAACAAATTCCCTTCACGATGCCTGCTGACTTGAAAGTAAAACTCATTATGGGGAAAGTGTGTAGCTCTCTCAGCCCTGGCGTCTAGATGCTTTCTGCCCGTCTTTTTTTTTGGCTTCATCAACCAAGCAGCATTTTACAAGTTACGTTGTTATGTTTCGTGTTACGCCGGAGCCAGTCTTGACAATTTTAATTACAGGCTTAACTTTGTCGTCCAAATTTCGCGTCTATCTATTGCACTTGAGAAAACCTGAAACTTTATAGTCCTTGTCTTGCAGCCAGGCTAAATATAGAATACACACAGACTTTAACCTAAGATACATAAAACTGAAGAAAATCTATGGCAATTCTGTGAGACTATTTTCTTGGTGCTTCTGTGGAATGAAGTCTACTTTTAAAACTAAAACAATGACAGTTGCTTTGTCGCTGGTTGAAAATACGCAATATAAATATGTGGATCAGAACCTTGTCATGCAAATAAATTTAAATTGATTTTTTTAATTGATGATTAATCCAAGTAATAAATCTTGTTAGAAGAAGAAACAAATGCTTTTTCACGTTGGCAAAATTTCACATCTCAGTTTCAGGGCTGTACGTATGTTTAACTATTTTTATTTTTTTTTTAAAGGGGAATTCCAACGGTTATAACCCTGGTGATTTCAGTGTGATTTCTTCTTACAAGCTAGGGGAGTGGAGTTTCATAGACGTGGGTGTTTATCAGGCAGGGAGTGTATAATGAACAATGCTATCGAGTTTGCAATAAGGGAAATGTTGCGAAAATTGTTTTATGAGCTTGACTCATAGAAGTGACTAAAAGTCAAGATATTTCAGCCTCTGCTTTTTTACCATCCTTTTAAAAATCTGTTTCACGCAAGTCCCCTTCATTTTATGGAAGGGTTATGCTAAACTGCTGAAGCACCCCTTTAATCGCTTAATTAACAAGTCTATGAAATATAAAAAGTAATCAACAAATGGCCACAACCAGAGCTGAAAGAAATTTTTTAGATTAATTTTTTTTTTTTTTTTTTTTTACAAATTGCCAATATTGTTAAACATTGTTTCGTCGTTTTTTTGTTGTAGACTTAGTGAGCTGCGAGCGAAGCGTAACAGACACAAATTGATTTGGACGGACTCGACAAATGCACATGTGTAAGGTGGATTTATGAGTGTCTGGGCGTTTAAATCTATGTCATCTACAGACTCTGGACATTAAGAATTACAGTTAGTTTCAGCGGCTTTGTCCTGAATATTTTAACAAATGAAATCTCCTAAAAGGACCAAGAGATGTAAAATGAAAATGAGTAATAGAGAACAGTAATGCCCAAGTACCCAAGATCTTGACCTTAATAGCTAAACAGCTGCCAATTTGTGTTTTTTTTCCCCTGTTCCTCTCTCTGTACCATGCAAAAAGACCTTTCGGAAAACAACCACATTTTTTTGTAGATGCTACTGTCAATACAACATTTTTAAGAAAGGTGACTCAGAGAAAGCAAATGCATGTCATAGTACTAAGTTTAAAACAGATAAACATATATCCTTACAAAAATAATGTACCTATTATAGATATTTACATAAACACTAGTAATCCCATTATTTGGGACGCTCACTGTAAATGAGTTGAATATTACTTTTTTATCCCAATTATAACCACTTGTCACCAAGGACAATATGAATAAAATATATAAGATGTACTGATAATATCAGGTATACAGGGATATTCAGTGACAAATTATTCATGCCCATTCACTTTTTGCACACTTCACTGTGATGTAAATCTAATTTAAATGGACAAACCTTCCATTTTGCCAATCAATCTACACTCAATAACCCCAATTTTTTAGAAATTTTTGCAAAATCTCTCATTTACAAAAGTATTCAGACCCTTTGCTGTCACACTCCAAATTGGGCTCAAGTGCATCCTCTTAGCTTGAATTATCCTTGAGTTGTATCTAGAACTTGGTTGGAGTCCACCTGTGGTAAACCGAATTGATTGGACAGAGTTTAGGAAGGCACACACCTGTGTATATAAGGTTGCACATTTCACGATGCATGTCAACAAAGAAACTAAGCCATAAAGTCAAAGGCACTCTCCGTAGACCTCGGTGATAAAAACTCTGGCTTTATGGTAGAGTTGCTAGACAGAAGCCATTTTGAGTAAAAGGCATATGACAGCCCGCTTGGAGTTTCCCAATCAGCATTTAAAAGACTCTGAGAGCCTGAGGAAAAAGATTCTCTGGTCTGATGAGACAAAAATTGAACCATTTGGGCAGAACTCCAAGCAGTATGTCTAGCACCTGGCTAATACCATCCCCACGGTGAAGCATGGTGGTGGCAGCACGATGCTGTTGGGGTGATTCTCAGCAGCAGGGAGACTGGTCAGAACTGAGGGAAGGATGAATGCAGCCAATTACAGAGAGGTCCTTGAGGAAAACCTGCCCCAGAGTGCGCTCGACATGAAAATGCTGGAGTGACTTTGGAACAAGTCTCTGACTGTCCTTGAGTGGCCCAGCCAAAGGCCAGACTTAAACCCAATAGAGCATCTGTGGAGAGACCTAAAGATGGTAGTTCACAGACACTTCCCATCCAGTCTGACGGAGCTTGAGAGGATCTGTGTTCGAAGCTTAAGAGGATCTCCGTACAAAGCTTGTAGATACTTACCCAAGAAAACTCAAAGCTGTAATTACTGCCAAAGGGGCTTCTACAAATTAGTGAATTAAGGGTCTGAATACTTTTCTAAATGAGAGTTTTAAGTTTTTGGTTTAACATTCCTAAACACATGTTTTTATTTTGTAATTATGGGTGGTACTGAGTGCAGATTGATTGGCAAAAATGGCAATTTTATCAATTTAAAATCAAGACTAAAAACACAAAATGTGCGAAAAGTGAAGGGGTCTGAATACTTTCTGAAGTCACTGTATTCGTGTGGGATATGACAATTCAAACAACAAGAATAAAACCAGAATATGACCTTGTATACAGAACACTGTGCACATGTAGACATAGTTGCTGACATATATCACAACCAGCCAATGGAAACAAAGAAGACAGAGCAAGTTCATACACAGCGAGCCAATCAGTGAGTGATTAGGTTGGCAAAACCGAACAAACAAAAAGCGGTTCTCACATGCTCTCATTGGGTGAGATACTGTCATTCAGATAAGAGCCATTACGATTCTCCATTTCTGCTAACCTGCGGAGGGGGAAGAAACAGAGCAGTCAGTCCCAAAACCAAAAGGCTGAGCAATTAGTTGATTCAAGATGGAAAATCCACCTCAATTCAGAATTCAAATATTTTACTGCCATGACAGGGGATTTTCAGGGTGTTAACTAATGTGCAGTTTGATATGAAAACACTCAGCTTGGAGGGAAAATCTCCCTAAACCAGCTTTGGTTTTCATGTTTCCCGTGATGGGTTATTTAACTTGGCAAATTCCAACTCTATGAAAGCTGGTTTTCACAGAATGAATAGTAGATTGAAGCCTGGTGTCCTAAATTACACTAATTGTGTGCAAACACCAGCAGGATTAATAAAGAATTTGATGAAGCACTTAAATGGAATTTGTTTGTTTGGACTGTTGGAGTTCCTCTGTGTTTGGCATATATTGTTATCATTTTATCCCTAGCAGATGAAATGTTAGACACCCACACACTGTTTGCTGGGCCTTACCACTTTATTTTACAGTGTTCACAACTGATGCACTACAAACTCAAGCAGCACCTTCAGTATCTGGCCTCTTTATATTTTATACAAGTTGGCTTATAATACCTTGAAAATTACATTTTAAAAGTGGCTACTCGCAGACCTTTAACACAACTTAACAGACCTTTAATACTGCTAGGTTTCAATTTAATATGACTCACTTTGTAGCTTCAATGATACTGTCAGTTTGCATATGTTGCCAAACGCAGGAAAACTGCATTAACAACGAAGAGTAAAGAAGAGTAAAGAGGAGTAAAGGGTCAAATCAGGGATAGTCTGAATGGACAAACACTGGTTGCTTAAAAAATAATACTATGTTTCTTTTATTATTTTAAAAGTTTGCTCTTCTGCAAAGAGTTAGATGAGAAGATTGATACCACACTCATATTTGTTTATTAACTTTTCGAGCCAGAGCCAGGAATATGCTATGCTTAGCCTAGCCTAGAGGCTGCAAACAGGGAGCAACAGCTTGCCTAGCTCAGTCCTAAACTGAAAAATATTCGCTTTTACAACTTGGTTTTTATTTGATTAAATAAACAAAATACAACATGTTAATCGGTGATGTTTAAAAGGTGTTGGTAGGTGTATTTTTCAACTTTGGACACAGCCAGATATCTGTTTCCTCCTCCTTCCAGTCTAAGCTAAGCTAATTGCCTCCTGGCTCTTCCTCCACAGTTATCCACCAGACGTGAGAGTAAAATCAATCTCTTGAGTACCTAACAGTAGTAATAAAAATAATTTCTTAAAGAATAGTTCCAAATTTTTGAAATATCCTTCTTCACTCTAATGTCTCTACATGTATAATGTAAATATGAAGCTAGAGCCAGCAGGTGGTTAGTTTAGCTTAGTTATCCTAGCTCTGTCGAAAGTTGAAAAAATACACCTGCTAAGCCATCTAAAGCTCACTCACTAACATTTTGTATCTCATTTGCTTAATCTGTACACTACCAGAAATGTAAAAACGACAAGCTGTGGTTTTACAGGAAATTATTTGCTGGAACTATTGCTGCGTTCACGTCACATTGTTCAAACTGTATTTACACGCAGCAATTTTGGGAAAACCATTCACAGCAATCTGGTAGTTGTAATTCCCAGATGGAGACATTTGGTGAAAAGAATTACAATAGTGTCAACAAACTGTTTCAAAATGGCTACAAGAACCACCGTTGTTGGCAATTACATCAGAATATAATCCAATACTGATTTAGTTAATTGAGCTAATTAAAAAGCCATTTGTTTGTATCTATTTTCACTCTGCAATGAACCACTACACATGTAACACAATAAAAACAGCTAATTTAAGCTATTTATCTGATGTGACTATAAGGCTAGACGTGGTGGTAACCATCTTTGAATAATGCATGAATGCTCCCAAGCTGGAAAAAACATCAATAAGACTTCATCAAGAAGTCGTTTTTACATTTCAGTTTGTGTCTTTTTCAATACTGGGGTGGAGCAAGCTAGTTTCTTTTCCCGTGCTACCAGTCTTTATGCTAAGCTAATTGCTGGCTTTTGCTTTCTCTAGCTCCATATTTAGTGTACAGATATGAGAGTGGTATCATTCTTTCCATCTAACTCTCGGCAAAAAAGGGAATTAGTGTAGTTTCCAACTATTCCTTTAAAGTATCTGCAGTCATTTACAGAAGGTGGACAAATTAATAGATACATCTTACAGAACAATAGCCATACACTAAATACCAATTAAATGATGCTTGTAACGTTCAGTCATTTTTTAAACGAGTCAATTCACAAAAATAGAAAAAATTAACTTTCTAATTTATCTCTTGTGTTATCTTGCCATGCAGACAAGATTGGGTTTTAACTGACAAGGTTTTAATTGTCCAGGTTCTGAAATATCCATCTCTGAGATTTCTGCTGCGGCTCCAATAAAATAGATTTGAATTTAATTTCATGCCCTACTAGTGCCCCTGTTAGTCAGGATACCTTTAGACTATTTCTATGATAGAAAGTAGCTCCAATGAAAACTGTTCACACAGAGATCTGTAAAATATCCTAAGTAGCCAGGACACTGTTTCTGCAAAGACACATTTCTAAACATTATTTTTCAATATTTTGAGCACCACAAACAAAATTCCATTCATCTCCATTGTACTAAAATGGAGTTATAAATCTAACACAGATTTTTCCAAACCTGGAGAAATTAACAATTTTGTACATGCCTAGATACTCCAGGAGGTAAGTGAGAAAATATGTTTTTAAAATATGGGTGAACCGATACTTCTAAGGAACCCCCCCCCCCCCCCCCCCCCTGCTATTATCTTTAAAGAAACTAGCATCTGATGATCCTTGTAAACAAACCTCATGGCCGTGCTTCTCCAACAGATCTATCATGATAAAACACTTGAGCAAAAAGCCAAAAATTTAAATCGCCCCGTCGCTATCTCCACTAGATCTGCTTCCTGGTGGTTCGAGCGTCTGCATCAAAAGAGATTTGGGGGCTTTATCAGTGCTCAAATAAAAAAATGTTCTGTGCTTGGCACTAAGTTTTAAGCAGATGGACTGTAACAGACAGGCATCTGCCCAGGCTGGTGCGTTTGTACTCCTAAACTACTGCATGCTACAGAAACGAGAGATAACCTCGTGGCCTGGGAGCCATCAGCCTACTCAAAGCTTAATTGTGGTTCTTCTTCATGCAACCACCTTGCTTTAATCTGCTGGATGGTATCTGGAGTCGGCCAGATATAGACACGACAGAGGCTGAGAGCACAGGGCTGGAAGGGGGAGTGTGACTCAGCGTGCGTGTCCGTCAGCATGTGTTGGTGTGTATTTATGTATGTGTGTGTATGTGTTAGCCCGAGGCAACAATGAGTGGTGTCAAACACTCTCTGGCAGGGATCAAACACTCGGCCTGTGGCTCAAACCACACACTTACTCGACTGAGGAATGCCAACAGTCCCTGACGGACGGATTCAGTGACCGATTGATCGACTATTGGATTGACTCATTGAGTAATTGATTTGACTGCTTCTTGTCCCTCAGCGCTGGGTTTGTGGCAGCAGTTAGGATCACTGCAAATGGAGGGAAGACTGAAACATTTTGGTGAATAAGCTCTGATTCACTCGTGTGGTACCACAACGGCTTTGATGGCTTTTCTCTCCTGAGTCCAGTATTGATGAGGGTTTCGAGCCCACATGCTGGCGCACTGGATGGTACAAGCAACATCCAAGACACATTAGCATATGCAAGTACTGGACTCTCACTGCAGAACGCTTATTCACCAAAAAGTCAACCTATCACTTAATCATGTATACAGATTCAATTTCTACTGTATGTAAAGGGATATCTTGACATTTCAGTTCGGCCTTTACACCATTCTCCATCTTCATTATTACCTAACTGAAAAATAATTTTGGCACACTCAGCATTTAAACCAATAGTGCTGCTGGTGTAAGTTACCGTTAAGCATTATTTTTCTCTGTCAAAACTGCTGCAGTGATACAATGTTTACAGAAGGACAGAAACTTTTACATGCAATGGAAAACGCCTGTTGATAAAAAAGATTCTTAAAATTTAGTTTGTCAAGGTATCCCGTTCTCCATCTCTAAATAATCAATGATCGTGCATAAATGTCTTTCAAAGCAATGGCATATACAGTCATAAATATTTGGAATATTGATCTGATCCAAATCACCGATCCAAATGTACATCAGTGATGTTTACTGTCTTGTTTTTTCTTATTCAGCCTATCCTCATTGATATAAACGGGGGGGATATAACCTTGAAGGCAGGACTTATTGCAGGGCTGATGTTTTACATTGCATTACTCTTAGCTAGGTGTGCCTCATACACTGGCAACTGGGCGTAGTTCAGTGTCAGATTTCTCCCATGGTAACACTAAACTCTTCTGTTGTGTGGGATCAGGCTGCACTTGTGCTTCAGTTATATTCCCCACATTAACTGTATTTACACTGTTTATCAATCTTTACTTTACTACAGAAACTGGTAGAGCACACAAGCTGACCAATAACAGTTCTTGCGGCCCCACCTGTGGCCCGGTCACGTGGTAGTTGCCGTAGCCCCAACGAGGAGTTACATTTTTTGAGTAGGTGCACGAGAGGTACACGTTTAGCTTCTCTTTTAGAGCTATAAATTAACCTCTTGGTTAATTAGTGACGAGAGAAGACAGCTTCCTGGTTTCTATCAAGTGTTGACTATTACAAGGGAAACATGTATCGACATTTAGCTCCCTTTTTAAACTATAAAACTTTCCAGTATTCATTATTATATTATTACATTATGATATTTTTTTGGGTTACAGAAGAACTGGATACAAAACACCTCAAACGCAGAGTTTACGAATGGGAGAATCCTTTGTTACTTTTACACTGTGTACCATGTTTTGCCACAGAAATCTTACATGTGGATTTTTATGTGATGTGGGACTTTAAGGTCATTGTGGTTTTTCTGCAGCCCCCCTGATGTTGTTAGCATCTAAATAATAATGATAATATTAATGATAATAATAATAATACAGCAATTAATAGTTATTTGTTGTTTTGTGTAACTTCACATGCTTTGCTCAGTACATCATGTACATACCTACATGTAGACATGGAAGAAACATGAAAAATCAAGTTTTCTGTATCTTTAGCTCATCTTCTGTGGAATGTTGAAGATACTGACATATATTGGCCATTGTATTAAATCATATGCCAACAACATGAGCAAAAACAAACCTACTTTGGACCGACTGTATATGACATATGCTTGGAAGTTGGGTTCACATCATCAGTCTTAGCATTTAATAAGATTACCCAGCCCAAATATCTAAAATAGACTCACTCAGTTGCGAACAGGAGCAGGTAAAGTCCATTGCTTTATGTCCATCCGTCACTTACATATCTATCCAGTTCATTTTAACATCAATCTGTTGTGAAATTGAACGCTGTCGGCTGGGGAAGCTGTGAGATTAGCCAGACTTGTTCCGAGGTAAAAACTCTTCTAATTTGTGACTAACAGCTTTAAAACACCACAAAGCTCTTTAATGATCAACTTTTACATTTTTCTTGAGCGTAATGATCATGAGAATGAGAATCATGAGAACTGACTCAAAGTTCCCCAGAACCGCGTCAGCAAAGAATTAGGGCAACTGATCCCCTGTGAGTTAATGGCGGCATGAACACAGTGGGGGGAGAAGACAAACATTCAAGCACTGGAAGTGTGCTTCAACATTTTCTCCAGAGCCATTATTCCAAATAATCATCTATCCCAATGTTTCTGGTGTCTGGGAGGGCTCTCTGGAGGAGCCATTATCTGTGACGCTCGTAGGGCCGAGGACAGCAGCCGGGAACGTAAAAAGTACAGCACGGGGGAAGGTTACTTTCCCCGCGCGTCCTGTTCGCAACACTGCGAGGAGCCGCTGCTAAACGCGGATAGTGTGTTACCGGTTGGCGTAGTGCTCAATCCGAGTGTGAGTGTCGTCATGTGAGAGCTGAGGGGACGACCCAGGCCTGTGAGAGAGAGAGACAGACAGGGAAAGAGAGATAGCGCTCGTGAATGCAACCAGGAGGGACTCATTAATCCCAGCCCCTCACGCACACAAGCCACACAAATCCACAGGAGAGCCATGAAGGGAGCGACAGTACAAGGCACAGATGTGTGACGGTGTGAAATGCTTTGTAAATAAGCTCCTCACTTGTGTCCTGCACTCGGCTTGGAATACATTTACCTCCACTTCAAAAGAGGCATCAGATCTAAGATCTCACACCTCGTCTGCCGAGGGAAAGATGAGTACATCGAAATCATTAACGAGGGGGATCTTGTAAACTCTAACAACTTTTCCTGCAGTGTTTGAGTCCTTCAGAAATTATGATTTGACTCTTTAAAATCCCGAACGCCTCCCTTTACAAGGGCACCTTGAAATTTGGAGGTTTTACCTGTTAAGAGTCCAAACAGATGAGTATTTATCTCAATGTAAACGTGAATGGATAAGGAAAAATTCAGGAAATGCAAAAGACTAAAGAATCCCTATATATCAAAGTGATATAGGCCAGAGAGTTGCTTGCCATGTAGCCCTGTGTCTCCATTACAATTCTTATGCTTTAACATGCAGAGAAACATTGACAGCGTGACTTAATGGCACGTTTGAAACTTGATACTAGTTTTGCTTTTTCAACCGTTCTCGAAGTGACAAGAAGTGACTGAGGCTGAAAAGCGGCTGATGGTGTACAACGCTTGACCTTTGTAACATGTTGATTCTTAGTGGTATGTGACCGCTTATTAACATGCTGCCGCTGTTCCACTGGCTTCAGGCACTTATAAACTGTGTTTCACTCATGTTCCGCTGGCGTGTGCTGACTATGGCTGATACGCATCGCTGGTTATGAAATGTTGACACGTGCGACTTTTCTTTTTTGTTTACAACTTTATGCTGTAATGATCATCAACGTACCTGACACAGTGAGCACTGGAAGCCACGCTGCAACTTATTTCATCCTTGGGTGGCAGGGTGATGCGTTTGTTTTACAATTTCTGTGGCCCTTACGGTGCAACCGGGTACGACTACAGTACATTTCCTAACGGTTACACCGCACAACCTCGTCATCTGAATTGTGGGTTAATATATTTTTAATCCATTAAATTATTATTGATTATTAATTAATCAATTGTGAGATGGCTGAAGGTGAGCATGTGTGAGACAGAGAAATAGAATTTGTGATTAAAAGAATAAAAAGGAAATAATTTATGTTAGCGTGTGTTTGAAAGAAAGAATGTTTGAAGATGAGACTGACAGAAAGTGAATGAACAGGTGCAGTGTGTGTGTGTGTGTGTGTGCGTGCATGTGCGAACCAGGTACTCACGCATGGTCTACGGGCCAGAAGTTGATCAGAGTGACAGGACTGCAAGACAAAAAAACGTGAGATGATGTCACAAGAAGTGAGAGGACACTGCACAGCAAGGCATGGTGGGAGTTGTAGTATGGAAGGCAGCGGGGGCAGATGTGGGGGATGTGGGTTGGGGGTGAGACTATACTGAAGACAGTGTGATAAATTATGAGTTAAAGTGCGCAGGTACATGCATGGGCACACTCACACAAACAAAAAACAAACAACAAAGTATCATTATTGATAAGGAATTTATTACTGATCGACCTGCCTGGTTCAATAAAACTATTAAAAAGTCATCAATAAAAAAGCAGGACAATAAAATATTTCAACCATAACAAAACACTCATGTGATGTGAGATATCCAACCTTGATGTGTGCATGCACTTACAGCTGAGTATATTTTTATCCAAGAGAGCAGAGTCAAGAACGTCCAACGCACCAACACAACACAAAGAGTGTGTGTAGTTGCATCACAGAACAAACAAACACAATTCACAGTTACAGAGTAATCCTATGCAAAATGTTACTGTGTGCGTGTGTGTTCTAACACTCTCACATTAGCTTCAACCTTCAAGCCTCTCATCCATCACTTACGGACTGTAAGTGCTGAAAACTGTGAAGCCTTTACAATATTATGTTTAATTAATTTTCCTCTTTTTATGTTATTATTTAATACAAACTTTGCTGTTGATTCATTTTTCTTTCAATCGACTAATCGACAAATTGTTGAGTATATATATGCTTATCTCCGCTGTTATTACAATCTAAAGGAATAGTTTGACATTTTGAGAAATGTGCTTATTCACTTTCTTGCCAAGACTATTACTGGGACTATTTCTAGTCTAGTCTAGTGCATAAGCCCTGGTAAAACGGCACATGGTAGTTTTCACACCTCGGGTTTTGTATGAATTAAACAAACCAAGTACAGAATCTTGATTTGTGAGTTTTTGGGGGCAGAGGTAGGAAAATTTTGTCAAACCTGAAGTCCATTCCCAAGTTCATTTTTCAGTCTTTGGACTTGAACTGTCAGACCACTTTTTCTCACATCTTTCAACAAGCAGCATCAAACACACACTTGAAACAAACTAAACATGTGCCGTGTAGGCAGCAAACACACATTACAAGAAACACACGGGTACACACACACACACAACATCGCAAAAACCCTATCACAGCCGAATCTTTGCTATTAAACTATGGCTACGCTGCATTGCATGCATGTGTGTATGCATGGATTTAAACTAAATGTCTTATTGCAATAAGAGACTTGTTAGTGTATTTGATTGTGTGTGTGTGTGTAATCTAATTCAGGTCACAGCACTTAGAGTGGCTCTCAGTTTATAATAAAACCTTGTCTCTCTTCCTGTTTGCCTCTGAGTGAGTGTGTGTGTGTGTGTGTGTGTGTGCGCGCGCGTGCGTCTGTGACTCACGTCTCCATGTTGTCCCCCTCCAGGATTGTCTGGACAGGCAGGTAGCCCATGCGTGGGTGTTTCGCAAAGTAGCGCTTGGTCCTGAACTTGTTCTTCAGCACCTTGGCAAAGTCCCTGACATCCTCCCCTGATGTAGTCTGGAGAGAGGGACGGCACAAAGGTGGCTTTGTTCACTCCGTGGGAGTGGGGCAAACACACAAACACACCTTTAAAGAGCATGCCGCTCATTCACTTCAGGCCCTTTTGACTTTATTTACACATTTAGTCCAGTGCAATTATTGCCCTCATCGCAGTTACAAGAAAGAGGAAACAGATTTCTGACAGTGTCTTTAGTTCAGCCTTGGGTCTGGGCTTACAAAAAACAAACTTTAACCCTTTCCTTCCGAGAGGGAGATTATATTTTGGTTTCCTCATTTCAAGTAAGCAATTTGTAAAATCTCTTAATATTCTCTGACTTTCCCTTTAGAGCTGTTTTTAGTTTCAACATGCTAATTTATTTTTTTTGCTGAAATCAGCTGCTGCTGGAAATGGGGTGCGGAGAGTAGTACGAGTGAACCAAAACAGTAGCTACGAGCTATAAAACCAAAATCAGGAGCCGGTAAATCACCCCATGGAACAGAGGGTACGGCAGAGCTGGTGATAATTCTCTGTGGCTTTGTCTCGACAAGTGACTCCTTCCACATCACACACACATTTGATTCATTGTTAAAGGACTAGTTGGGCAAAGGAATGGTTGCTAATGGGATTTTTGGAAGGAGATTGAGACCACTCTTATGTCTGTACTCTAAAAATAAAAAAATAAAAACAAAGCTAAGGCCAGCGGGCGATTAGCTTAATGTAGCATACAGTCTGGGAGCAAGGGAAACAGCTAACCTGGCTCTGTTCAAAATTTTCAAAAAATCTGCATGGGAGACATGGGAGCTGTATCGAACTGTGCGAACGCTGTCGACATTTATTTTCCTTTCAATAAAAGGAAAATAAATGTGGTTTGTGGCACGGTCATTTTTAAAAACCATTTTCTAACATTTTATGAACCGAAAAATGTGATGTCCTATGTGATTACGGTCTCACTCATGTTCGTTGGTGATTTGCATCTTAGCTGGTAGGTTTATTAGCACAGGTCTGAGTGTGCAGAGGGAGGAAGAAAATTATTGGACTGCAAGTCTGGCACTTTGTAATTTACATCTTCACAGTTTACATTTTCGTTTACTCGTGGCAGAGCAGGAGTATTATATATGGAATATATATTTGTTCATACCGGAGTGCAGTATTCGACCATGGGGTACTGCATCTTGTGTCCCTTGGCAACGCGACCAGAGAAGAAGCAGCTTTGGCAAATGTCATAGTTGAAATGTTTCAGACTCCGATACCTGGAGAGAGAAGGAGAAAAAGAGGGAGGTAAGTCGAGAAAGTAAAGAGAGGAAAAAAAAGAAGAAGGAGAGAGCAAAGGTGGGAGGGGTAAATGTAAATAAAAAGAGTGTAAACAAAAGACAGAGTGGAAGAAAGAGAAGAAAGGGCCGAAAGTGGAGAGGAAGAAAGAGAGAGAAAAGAACTGGGGAGAATCAGCAAAGGAGGGAAATTTACGGCTTTGTTTTCTCCAGGGTAGAGGCAGTTAAAATTCTTTCTGCCTAGTACCTAAATGAGAAATTTATCTCCAGGCCCTGGGACTATTGAAATTTATCACCACTCTTGTCATGAAGGGGCCCATCAACAATAGAAGAGACACACCTCCTTTTATAGGTCCCAACCTCTAGTTAAAAAAAGGCCCTCTGGGTTCCATCAGGAGGCCTTTATAAATATTACTCCAGTTCTGTCATCATAATCATATCATCAGCTCGCAAAGGGCCTCATGCAAGAATTTTTTTGTATTCTTATCATAAACCGGGCCTGCTTTTTTTTCTGTGAGGTTTGTGTCTCACGAGTGCCCCTGATGAAACCAATCAGTTAGCTAAATTTCAAGCGTGCCTTAAGGACATAGAGACCTGGATGACCTGCAATTTTCCGCTGTAAAACTCAGATAAAACCGAAGCGATTGTACTTGGCCCTAAACACCTCAGAAACACGTTATCTAATAACATAGTTACCTTTAACTCTCACCTAAAAAAGAAAAAATTCAAGGACTGCCTTTTTTTTTTTCACTTATGTAACATTGCAAAAATCATGTACATCCTGTCTCGAAAAGATGCAGAAAAACTAGTCCTTGCTTTTGTTACTTCTAGGCTGGATTATTGTAATTCCTTATTATCAGGCTGCTCCAACAAGTCTCTAAATACTTTCCAGCTGATCCAGAATGCTACAGTGCGAATACTGACAGGAACCAGGAAAAGACATCACATTTCCCCCGTGTTAGCTTCTCTGCATTGGCTCCCTGAAAAATTCAGAATAGAATTTAAAATCCTCCTCCTCACCTACAAAGCCCTTAATGGTCAGGCACCATCATATCTTAAAGAGCTCATAGTGCCCTATTACCCCACTAGAACACTGTGCTCCCAGAATACAGGCTTTACTTGTGGTTCCTAGAGCCTCCAAAAGTAGAACAGGAGGCAGCGCCTTCAGTTATCAGGCTCCTCTACTGCGGAACCTTCTTCCAGTTTTGGTCCGGGAGGCAGACGCCCTCTCCACGTTTAGGAGCAGGCTTAAAACCTTCCTTTTTGATACAGCTTATAGTTAGGGCTGGCTCAGGCTGGGCTTGAACCATCTCCCAGTAATGCCTCTATAGGCCTACACTGCTGGGGGACTTCCCATGGTGCACTGAGCTCCTCTCCCTCTCCATCTGTACGCATCCATATCCCATCAATGCTTGTTACTATCTCAGCATCTTCTCTCTCCTGTAGTTTTGTGCTCTCTCGTCTCTCTCCTCTCTCCTCCTGTTGCTTTCTGCAGGTATTTCTGCCCCTGATGCTGCAGAAAGCAACTGGAGGAGAGATATTCTTATGTACTATCTGTACATGTTTCACACAACAGGTCTGGACAACGTGCATTTTTTTTCGTACCTAAGAGAAAATTCTAAATACCAGACATTTCTAAATACCTTAAATCACTCACACATGACACCTAGGAACAGATGTGTTCATATGAGTGGTTCTTGCTCGAGGCTTGATAGGAGCAGAAAATATGTCAAACAAATAAAAAACTAAAAACTAAACAGCTGGTTATAAAACACCTCGCCGGGTGTCTTGATAAAGAGAATCGCTTTGTGGAGACGGCCTTGGGGCCTTTCCAATTGGTCTTAATTGAAATAGAATTTTAGGCTTTATTTATGTAATGAGAGGAAGAACAGAATGCTCTACAGCAAAATAGCTCCAATTTGTGCTCATTTCTTTTGACTAGACCATTAAGATTTGCTGTTCAAAAGGTGGATTCAGTCTGGAACATTCACCTATAAAGCCAAGCTAAAAATGGTGAACTCTTTAATGGACAACTGTACTGTAAAACAAAAAGTGGTTGTGCTGCGATGGCGTGACTCTACTAACCTGAATCCTATGATGGGACACTCCTTGCAGATGTTACACTTGGCCTGGTGCTTGGCGGTCTCAGCGGCGGCCACACGGTGCAGGACGGGTAACCACACCATGGACTGGGGCTCCAGACGCATCCAGTCCAGGAACATGGCTGCCTCTAGCTCCGGTTTATTGTTGGCCTGGAAATTGCAGGAAGCTCGGTATGTAAAATTGTTTCCAATTCCAAATTGAAGAGTTGCGGAGACAGCAAACAAAAATAATCGGAGACGACATGTTAGCTTCATGCATCACCTTCCCATCAGCAGTGACTCTTACAACTCCAGGGTTTTGGAGTTTCCATGGAATTGACCCCCCCACATCTCCCTCCCTCCCCCCCTGAGGCAGCAGCTGGAATGAAGCTCAACTGTCTCCAGTTCTAGGGGTAGATGATATCAGACCGTCCACCTGGTGTGCGTGTCTGAGTCTGACTCAGACTTTATTCATGCCTGATTTTGTGTGTGTGTCAAATTATCTCGGCCTAAAAAGGACTGTTTGTTTAAGCCTCGTAATCACTGAAAATGGGAGCAGGAGCCTTCTGTTGGTGGCAATTTGCAAAATTGTCTGTCAGACACTGGTGTCTGGAACATAATTTGTACATTTTATGCATATTTACACAGTCTGTAAAGATTTCTCAACTTTTTTTTATTCCATCTATTATCACTAAAAAGGTTTGTGATGCTTCAGGGTAGAAACAATCAAGGAGCCAGGCTATTACAGCCTCAAAAGCATAAAAAACAACAACTTGTTGCTGACAGCTCCCTCATCTATCGAGGCTCGTGTAAGTGGCTCTGTCAATCAATGTGTGTGTAAAATGTCTTCAATAAAATCACAAACAAAACAGGTATGCAGAAGGTGATACATGCTCATCTTAAATCCCAGGGGACTATGATTATCTCCAGCAGTCCCAGTCTGATGCTTGTTATGCCTGTCAAGCTTTTTCTGTTCCCGCACGCCCCATCTGCAGGTTACGTAAGGGCGGCAGATTCACCATCGAAGTGTTTGTCACAAACAAACTTCGTCGTGTAGAGAAATCCGAGGCTTGACAGGCCTGCTGAGTCTAGTTCACGTTGCTTGGCTGCGTTTGGACAGTTAAGTCGATGTTTGGGGAAGGGATTTAGCGAATGGTCAGTTTTCTGTACCGTTGCCTTTTCGCAGCACGTGACAACGGTTTTACTTTGAGAATAAGGAAAAAAAAAAGCTAAACTCTTGTGCGGGTGGATATGTTGTGTTCATCCTGTCCTATTTGTCTGAGATTTTTTTTTGTGCATGTCCAAAAAAAAGGTCCGTGTTTCCATTCCAGCTACATCTTCACTGCTGTAAGACATGATTTGTTTGACCCCCTGCAGTTACTTCTCCTGCCTGATGCTTAAACTCAAGCGCTTCCCCACCCCCCCTTACCCCGACCGTGTTTACTGGAGTGTGTGATGCACTTGTTCTCCCTCTTGTTTTTATCATCCCTGGTTTTATCGTTGTCTTGCCCAATATTTCTGGATTAGCTCTTAGTGACAATCCAGTTTCTTCCTATAAATAAACCTGATTTAGCCTGAAATAAACATAGATGCTTGATGGGGCTGTGGAGAATACGTGGTCTTCATCTGGAGGCCCCTTAGGCATCAGTGCAAATAGACATCTGTGCAATTGCAGCATTGGACAGTCCCGTTACTATTATTAGTATATACATCCATTATTACTGTGTGCGACTCTGTAGAAAGTCAAACCAGACTGCTAACTCAGACTGAAACAGTTAGAAGTGAGTGTTTGCGTGTGACGTACAAACTGGAAGCAGCTGCGGACGGAGGGCTCGATGTTGGAGCCGCCGAAGGAGGCAACCTCGCCGAGCTGCCGGGGGATTTGGATGGAGTCGTGGAGGAGGAGGCCCAGACGACGCTGGTCACAGAAACCGGTTGCGCTGGCAACCTGTCGGAACAAGACTGCAGGAGGGAAAGAGGAGGGCGAGAAGGGGCAGGGGAGAAGGATAGAAAGTGGAAGTGGCGGACAAGGGGAAAAATGAGGGACAAAGGGAGGTGGGAGAGGACAAATAAGACAGAGGGAAAGGGATGGGTGGCAACAGATGGAGAGAGAATAGATAAAGAGGAGAGTAAAGGCAGGGGGCGAGTTAAGGAGAGGCATAGATGTTGGAAGACTGGACAGAGGAAGAGATAAGAGAGACCTAGAAACTTGCTGCATTTTTGTGAAAAAATTTGCTGGCTGGAATGAAAAATATGGCAGCAGTGTGATTTGCCCCTTTTTCTCCAGTTGCTGTTACTGAAAATGTTGCTGTTTACACGAGCAACAGAAACGCTACCACACCCCAAAGACGCGAGTGATTCACTTTCCCAGGCTATGTAGCAGACGTCGTACGATGTGCATCAAAACACAGGTGCCCATTGTTTCCTGTGTTAATACCACACACTGACATCTTGACGTACAGTATGTTAACTCTCCGGAGGAGCAGCGATTTCATCTCGCTTGCACCAAAGATCTGCAGTGGATGAAGTATTCAGATTGTTGACTTAAGCAAAAGTATAAAAACCACAATCTAAAAATGTGTAATGACAAAGTACTGATTCTGCAGTAAAATGTCCCCTCTGACTGATATATTATTATATAAATGACACTATTAGACTGTTAATATTGATGCATCAGTGTGTAAACGTTTACTGTTGTAGCTGGTTGAGGTGGAGCTAGTTTTAACTACTTTATATACAGTATAGTAGTTCAGTCCAGTGGTTCCCAAGCCAGGGGTCGGGCCCCTCCAAAGGGTACAAGATAAATCCGAGGGGTCATGATTGGATTGAGGGGAGAGGGAAGAAGAGGAGACTAAATTGTGCTAAACAAATAATTATTTAATCATTTATTTTTTTGACTTTTCTCTAATCTTGTGTTTGTGGTGGAATAGTTGATAATTCGATCTCTTTTGGCCTTCAGTTATCTCGATGAGACCATGTGAGAAGTTTAGAGGGGAAATGACTCTTTGGTGGGACAGTTATCAACTCAGAGATGTCTGAAATGTGACACTAGTGTTCTGAAAGGAGTCACAAGAAAACAAAAGTTGGGAACCACTGATTTAATCTATAAACATCATATTTTATAAACTTATCATATGTTTTTACCTGTAAATAAACTAGTAACTATAGAGGTCAGATAAATATAGTGGAGTAAAGAGTCCAATGTTTCCCTCTGATTTATAGCAGAGTAGAAGTATGAAGTAGCATTAAATGGAAATACTCAAATAAAGTAGTACCTCAATATTGTATTTAATCACAGTACGTAAGTTACTTTTAACCACCACAGATCACGAAACCCCCAGTTACTGTAAATTGAATATTTCTATTCTGTATGTCTTGGACTGCAACTAACAATTATACAATTACTTTTATTGTCGGTTAAAATGTTGATTATTTTTTCAATTAAATGTTTAGTCAGATAAGAGTGAAAGATGCTCTGCACAATTTCCCAGAGCCCCAAGATGTCTTCAAATTAGTTCAACAGCCTCAAAACCGAAGAGATTCCATCCACAATTTCATAAAACAGAGAAAAGCAGCAAGCTGTCATATTTAAAAAGATGAAACAAAAAATTGTTGACATTTTTGCTTAATAAATAACTGGAAAGATTGCTTGATTATCAAAACAGAACTAACGAAACTAAAAAATGATGCACTTGAAGATAATGCTGTTAAACTGAATGACTTACATCTGTATTTATCTTCCAGGTGAGCCTTGCAGAGCGAGATGATTCCAGTTTTGAATGACAGAGTCCGGATCTTTCCAGTGCGACCACTACCACCCAAAAAAAAAATATGTAAGAATATGGGAAATCTCACTCAAATAATGGAAACTCTTCTATGTGGGTGTGGAGAGCGTGCTACACGTACGTGTCGTAGACGTTGAGCAGCCAGTTGAGGCACATGTCGACGCACAGCGGGACATTGACAAGGTGGGAGTGGCTCTGCTCCAGCCTCTGGTACAGGCTGGTCAGGCAAGTGACCAGCTGGGAGATGTCCAGCAGCTGCTCGTTCTGCTTCAGACCGTGCTGCTCGAGCACCTCGCACGCCATGGGCATGCTCAGCAGGTCCACTGCAGAAAGAGAGGAGGAGGGTTAGTTCACGTCTGAGGCGAACGGTGCTCAGTACTCTGACTGTCCTTCGACAAGATCGGCGGGGTTCAAACCCTTCAAGTGTCCTTGAGCTCAATGCTGCTCAAGAACAGTAGTAAGAAGGGGACTTCACTCCAGGGATCCATAGAATATCATATTAATCATCTTTATCATTCATTAAGTCAACTAAAGAAAGAGAGAGAGGAGAGAGGTTAGATGGGAAGAATGCCGCAAACGGGACATTAATTTTCTTCGAAAATATTTTTCTGTTTTTGAATGTTGTTTTGCAGAAACAAGGTCTGATTATACCATCTAGAAATCTGCCAATTGAATCTCTCAGATGCTGTCTGGCAAGTTTGTTTAGTGAAGTTTGTGACTCACAAAACTCTCAACTTTCATCTTTGGCACACCAGCTGTTTCCCTTTTCCTCTTTCAAGAACACACACAACAAAGGACAGCATGAGAGAGGCACACAGAACACATACTGAAAGTCATTTTTAATTCAAACAACCATTCGAACATGAAACAAGAACGGGTTTAATTACAATGAACAACAGATTCCATTTTTGTCTCCACCAGCTCCTGAGGAAATATCTGGCTCTTCAGTCACTCTCGCTCCACTGGCTTCACCAGCTGGTTTCTAACCGTGTCATGTCTGCTGTTTGATGCAGGTCAGGTTATGGACAGTGGTTTCATCAGAGCTTTTGCACAGAAACCATATGATGAGAGCGTTGAGACTGAACCAAAAAGTAAATTATTATTGGCCATAAAACCAAAACAATGAGCTCAAAGACACTAAAATGCTCTTTTGAGCTGAGGAGAGCTGCAGATTTGGGTGATAATTTTTTGTAGGTTTGTCACTTAGAGCGACTCCTTCTGCATTACACAGTCATCTGATCCATTTTTTAAAAAAAAGTTATTTATCTTATTATTTGGCATTTTTAACCTTGATTGGATAGTCGGTGTTGAAGAGCCAGACAGGGAACAGGGGGAGAGTGAGGGGCAACACAGGTCCCACCCTGTGGAACCACTGACGGTGGCTATGTGGCATGTGCTATAACCATTGAGCTACCAAGGCACTCCCCTGTGATCCATTGTTAATATAAAAATATTGATGATAGCAGTTTTAATAAGTTTTGTTTATACATTATGCACTTTTTTTTAATATACCAGTATCACGACTATTGTTTTTTTATTCCTTTATGCTCCTTTTTTACATTTGATTTTAATTTCTTTTTGTCATGAATATACTGCAGTAGAGGTTTCTGTATCTTGTTTAAATGACTAGACCTGCAACGACTAGTCAATCAACAGAAACTACATCTATTTTTAAGAAAAAATATGAAACATTTGTTGGTTCCAACTTCTCAATTGTGAAGATTTGATGCTTTTTTGATCAAAAACCCTATTATAATACTAAATTGAATATTTCTGGGCTTTGGGCTGTTGGACAAGTATCTGAAGATCTCATCTTATGGTGTGAGAGTATTTTTCATTATTGTCTGATATTTTATAGACAAAACAATTAATGAATTATTCTAAAAACTATTTAGCAGGTTAATTGATAATGAAATTAATTATTAGTTATAGATAATAACTAAATAACTAAATATATAATAAATAACTAATATATTTAAACATTGCCTTGGTGTAGCCAAATACAAACAGAATTAAAAAAGAAAAACATAATTATGTACTATTATATAATACCTTTAAGCCAAATAATAAAACATCTAAGTAATCCAGGAGAAATCAAAGAGGTGAAGAAATTAGTAGGAGTAACAAGATTGACCTGATAAAGAAAAAAACACAAGGAGAGGAGATTGAGGGAAACAAAGAGATAAGAAGAATTGGAGAGTAATGACAGAAAGATACAAAGGCCCACGTCTGTGAGCACAGTATTACAGAAATAAAAAAAGGAGAAAATTTTCAACCACCCCCTGCCTTTGTCAGGGTTAAGCACCAAACCTGTTCTTTTTTTATTTTTAGAAAACCTTGATAACATAAATAGTGCTTCTGTGCTATATGGCTGCATCCAGCTATACGCCTTAAAACATATCACACACAGAACAGCTCGTAGGCGGTCACACTCTCTACAGATCAACTGGCGAGAGACGTGAAGGATGAGTAAACACACATATGGACACAAGCGCGTGCACACAGACACACACACAAACACACACACACACAGACACACACAGACAGACAGACAGACAGTAAGAGCAGAGAGGCAAATAAGGTAGAAGTAGAGAGAATAAGTGGAAGAAGAGGAAGCAAAGAAGAGACACTGGAGACGAAGAACGACAAAGAACAAATTGAAAAAGGAGATGGAAGGAAAGAAAGAACAAAGGAGAAGTGTGGGAGGGCTGGAACACAATGAGAGGAGCACTCGTGATGAGGAAGGAGTGTACTTGAAGCAAAGGACAAAAACCCTATGACACAAATACAAGAGAGTTATATACAAGTACATTATACACTCACTGAGGTCTTTATTAGGAACACCTGTACACCTGCTTATTAATGCAGTTATCCAATCAGCCAATCATGTGGCAGTAAGGCAGTGCATGAAATCCTGCAGATACAAGTCAGGAGCTTCAGTTAATGTTCACATTAAACATCAGAATAGAGGAAAAATGGGATCTCAGTTATTTTGACTGTGGCATGATTGTTGGTGCCAGACGGGCTGGTTTGAGTATTTCTGAAGCAGCTGATCTCCTCACACAACAGTCTCAAGAGTTTTTACTCAGAATGGTGTGAAAAACAAAAACATCCAGTGAGCAGCAGTTCTGTGGATGGAAACGCCTTGTTGATGAGAGAGGTCAGAATAAAATGGCCAGACTGGTTGGAGCTGACAGAAATGCTACAGTAACTCAGATAACCAGTCTTTACAACTGTGGTGAGAAGAAAAGCATCTGAGAATGAGCAACACGTCCAACCTTGAGGTGGATGAGCTACAACAGCAGAAGAACACGTTGGGTTCCACTCCTGTCAGTCAAGGAACAGAAATCTGAGGTTTCAGTGGACACAGACTCCCTAAAACTGGACAGCTGAAGACTGGAAAAACGTAGCCTGGTCTGATGAATCTGGATTTCTGCTGACCCAACCTGCCTTGTGTCAACAGTCCAGGCTGGTGGTGGTGGTGTAATGGTGTGGGGAATGTTTTCTTGGCCCCTAATACCAATCAATCATGGTTTGAATGCCACAGCCTGTCTGAGTATTGTTGCTGACCATGTGAACCCCTTAAGGCCAAAGTTTACTATCTTCTAGTGGCTACTTCCAGCATGATAATGCTCCATGTCACAAAGCAAAAGTCGTCTCAAGCTGGTTTCATGAACATGACAATGAGTTCAGTGAACTGCAGTGACCTCCCCAGTCACCAGATCTGAATCCAGTAGAACACCTTTGGGATTTGGTAAAACAAGAGACTGGCAGCATGAATGTGCGGCTGACAAACCTGAGGAAACGATGTGATGCAGCCATGTCCACCTGGAGCAGAATCTCACAGGAATGTTTCCACATCTTGTGGAATCCATATCATGAAGAACTGAGGCTGTTTTGAGTGCAAAATGAGGAACTACCCAGTATTAGTATGGTGTTCCTAATAAAGTGCTGTAGGCAGTACTCTGTTGACCTGAGGAGAGCTGCAGATTTGGGTGATAATTGTCGGTACGTTTGTCACTTCGAGCGACTCCTTTCAAATTACACATAGTTATTTGATCCATTGCTTTTTATTCTTATTATTTGGCATTTTTCACCTTAATTGAATGGTCAGTATTGAAGAGGCAGACAGGAAACAGGGGAAGAGTGAGGGGCATGACATGCAACACAGGCCCCACCCAGAATCGAACCATGGACATTGAAGTTATGTGGCATGCGCTGTAACCATTGAGCTACTTACAGCAGAGAGCCTTCTGCAGACGTCTGAGCTTCATGGCTGTTCGGTAGGCCGAGAATCGAACATTGTTCAGGTCAGCTGAGGAAGGAAACAAGAAGGGAGACCAAACGCAGTTAGAGATGAAGAAGGACTGATTGTACTGCATTACTCTGGCTCAACCAAAACTTAGAACCTCATAATGTCTTCATTTCATCCTGGTAGTCATTCAGCTGTCAAGTGCAACATGAAGTGATACTGCATATTGTTTCACATTTAAGCAGTTCATGAGTTTATGAGAAGTTATGGATTAGAGTTAATTTCAGACAGAGACAGAAAGTGTTTGCGAGAAAATGCATCTTACCCAGAGACTGGTAGAGCTCGGCCATCTTGGGATGGTCCCAGCATGTTGTCTGGGTCTGGTGGCTGGAAGGTGACAGAGGAGACAGAATGGTCAGATGCTGAGTCGATCAATCAGATCAACTGAAAAAAATCATGGTGTATTCAATAGGGAGGCTAAGAATAAGCCTCCCTGAAATAATCATGAACGTATTATGCTGAAACTTTTCCAAAATTTCTTGGCTTGCTGATTATTATTTTAATGCAGTAGCTAATATGAAATATAGATAATTGTGTAACTGTATGCACGAAGCTGCAGACTGACAAATAATAAGATGAGTGGGTTGTTCCTGTAGCAGCCATATTAGGTACTGATATCAAAAACCTTATCACATGTTAATAGAATCTTATTCGCAAAATCTACGACCCATCAGGTGAGGTTGATGAGACCTGGTGAAGGCACTAGATGAGAAAGAATCATCAAAGCTGTAACACGTAAACTTGAAGGGAACGTGAATGTCTTTACCAAATTTCAAGACATTCCGTCCAATACTTATAATTTGTATTTCTTCAAAGAACAAAAATGTGAACCTCATGGTCCCAGTAGATAAAGGTCAGGGAATTCCCAAAGTCAGAGGGGTTGAACTGCTGGGAACCATAAATGTCTGCACAAAATTTTATGGCAATCTGTTCAAAGGCTGGATAAAAGTGCTGGATGGCTTGTCCGACATTGCCATTACTAGAGCCATAACCCTGGCAGGGCTTGAAATTTTTTATTTCTTTTGCTAAGGGGCACATTTACCAATTACATTTTTGCAAGAATATAACCACTAGCTTGTAAAGTGCGTTAAATTTCTGTGTCATCAAAGTGCCAAGAGATGGTTTTATTATTTGACAGCACGCTGTTAAAAATGAAAGCAATGCAGGTGGAGAATGCCATCAACGAGTACTGAATCCTTCCATTATAAAAAATAAAAAGAGTTAACTTAGTTTATAATTTTAAGTTTTGTATAATATTCCTAATATTCCACTAAGTTTACTCTACTTGTAAGCTTTGTGTAAATGTATGTAAATCCCAAAAGGAGACTCAAACTCACTGAACTGGCAGAAAACACAGAAATGTGTCATAATTGAATAAAAAAAAATATTTATATACACATATATAGCTGACTCCAATTCTAAGTAAAACATCTGTTTAATCTATAATTAGTTCTTTAAGATCCAAAAAAGATTTTTTTGTTTTAATCAATTTGAATATGTTCAATGCTAGTCAAGTGAAAGCATGAGAAACAAGGGGGATTTTCGGAGGAAGTCCTCTCACTGTTTTTTCTGTCTTACGGGATCATCTCATTCCTTTTAAGAGAACTAGAAAAGAAATGCAGACGCCTGCATGTAGACAACATAAATGACATGTTCATGGTTGCATGGAGGCATGTGTTACTTTGCTGGTGCAGTAAACAAAAGAGCACTAAAATAATACAGCAAAACCTAAAATCATACAGACCCAAACCAATGTCAAACAAATACACTAAATCAAACTAAATATAACAAACATGATTTATTTGAACAAAGTTACCAAAACCAAATTAAAAAATGTATGATGTTAAGAAGATCTAAACATTGGTGTTTACAATTCAAAAAATAAAACCTGTAGACAGTCGCTGATGAATTACATCAGCTTCCCCAAAATCCCACAGTATGACATTAATCCTGTTGTTTGTACGTTTCTCCCCTCCATCTCATAATCTTAGAGAATAACAACCCAATGTGGCACGAATCCACAAAGGCTCCATCCTCCCAGCATCACAGCAGCGGAGAAGTGAAAGAGGCAGAGGGAGAAAGAGAGAGAGATGGTTGCTGTGTCATTCCCCCCGCACACATTCTCTCCTCGTGACTGCTGCTCGCCGCTCACAGGAGACTCGGCTGCGTATTTGTGTGCGCGTGTGTGGAGACACACAGATCGAGCGCACGAGTGAAAAGGGAGTCCGTGTGTGTGATTTACGCCTTAAGAGCAGCAATGGGGCATGTGTATTTTCTCATGTACCAGAATAAATTATGGTAAAGATGACATTTAAGGAAATTATGCTTCTTGCTCGAGGTCTTAAAACCCTTCCTGATGTTTGAGCTGGTGAATTTTGTCCTGCATGTTCTCTGTTAATCCTGTATTGAGTATTTGTCTGCTCATGGGCGAGCACTAATTAACCGAGTCAACTTCTCTGTGGCCCGTGCACTTGGGGAAATAAAGCACTTCTGACAACAACAAAAAACAGAAAACAGTGAGGCTGTCAGAGGAAATGAAACCGGCCTAAAGAATACAGAGGGTGACACCTACAAGAAATGGACAAAAATAGATTGTCTTTACTTTGTCTGAACATGGACAAAATACCTATTACTCCCTATAAACCACCCACCCAACCCCCTTATCATGTCAGAAGATATTGCACTTCAAAGGTGGATATGTCCAAACATATTTTCAACTAAATTAACACAAACCAGACAGCAGAAAGTGACACGGTGCAATAGGTGGGGCTAGAAGATTGGTGAGATAAGAGTCTACATGAAGGGATATCGGTGAACTAACTGATACCCTAGCCAGCCGGGAACATGCTAGCACTAGCCACTCACAATCATGCCCTAAGTACTCTATAGTTTAGGATATTTACTGTCCGCCATTTTATTTGAGCGTCTGTATCGGAGTGCGGAATTCATGCTCTATGTAGTGCCCTCAAAACTTTCCACAGAAGAAAAAGTGCCCATGACACATACACTACCTTATGCTAACAATCCCACAGTGTATTTCATTTCATCGATGCAAAAATGACAACTGACCGTACACCTGCTGCTGATAAAACAAAATGACAACGATTCACGTGTTCAAAATCTCAATTTAATGCTCAGTGTAGAGTAAATTACTGTGTTTATTAAATTGCAGAAGGGGGAGTGAAGTGGTGAAAGAAGGAGCAAAATCGGACGAAGCTACGGTCATAAAAACTACCTGGCCTAGCTAGCATGCTAACAGACAGTTCCTCCTTTTGAGCAAATCCAATCCAAATTTCACCACTTTAAATGCAGGTGTGACTGAGCCCTACGTCTACTTTAGTAAACCATTCCCTGAAGCTTCTTAAAGAACGTAATAGGAATTTCCTCATTAACTGCTAATACCCTTTTATTGTGAATTTACAACTACAGTTTAATAAAACTGTAATATTGGGTATGAATAGATGATTGCATGACTACTATCTAGTTATTTTGCACCTGAGATTTGATGTCTACTTTATGGGGAGCCACACAGTAAGCCTCTTCTCTTTTATGGCTTTGTATGGAAGCCGACAAAGGCTGTAAAAAATTTAATTTTTATATCAATTAAATACTTAATTGTGAAATTAAACAACTACTGAATACTTAATGACGAAATTCATATAGCAATGAAATTATAGTATTAAAATCTTGACTCTGACAACCACTGGA
Organism: Xiphias gladius; assembly: GCF_016859285.1. NCBI lineage: Eukaryota > Metazoa > Chordata > Actinopteri > Istiophoriformes > Xiphiidae > Xiphias > Xiphias gladius. Next base: position 13,367,397 of record NC_053412.1, on the reverse strand, counting down.
GGGGACGTCTAGTGGCCTAATGGTTAAAGTGCAAACCACATAACCACAAGGTCAATGGTTCATTTCCAGGCCAGGAGACCCTTGTTGCATACCATGTCCCCTTGTCTCTGCTCTTGTCCCCTGTCTCTCTCTAGACTGTCAACTGTCAAATAAAGGCAAAACGTCAAAATAAATAACTAAACACACAAAACATTTGAATTTATTTGGTTTAAATTCCCCTCTTTCAAATTTCGTTTTGCATTGTTTTGTGTTTGTTTCTTTCTCCCCAAAATTCAAGTGTGGGGTTAATCCATCACTCATCTGAACGTCTCTTAATTGGATCATATTTTACAATTGATAGGCAGAGGAAGACAATTAGTCTATTAGTTAATTGGTCAATCAACAGAAAATTATTCAGGGACTGAAAATCAATATTTGCAACCTTAGATCATATGAGTGACAGAATATAACCTGATAGGACAGACCAATTCCATTCAGGACTTTTGTCTGAATCTCACCAATGAAATTTCAGCAACCTGATTTTTAGACATGATTTTCTTTTTTTGTATCCAAAAAAACTGATTACTTACTTATTAAAGTGATTGGAATATATTGGACATTTGAAATTTCAATCTGAATTTGTGAAAAAAAACAAAAAACTTTAGATCACATTTTTGAAATTATGCTAAATGAAATAATTTCAGAAATTTTCAAACAGGAGAGCTCAAACCCTATAAAGTCAAAGAGATGGTTTTCAAAGTCAAACATGTTATTGTTGTAAATGCAGTGGTATTTAAAGTTCTACATTGAGTATTAAGTGGTAAAGTTCACAACTAAATATTAAAAGTTGCTTATGGGAATCAAATCCATTTGTCCTGTCTTCGCTTCCATACCTTTCCAATATATCTCCTGTAGGGAACTGTTATAATTCCTCTGTGATGCTTTTTTAGAAGTAGATGTAATTTTTTGTTTTGGTGCCATACAAATAAACAGATACAAGAGTGGGAGGCATTCCAGAGTGGCATTACCAGCACTGGCATCCTGTTAATGTGTCTTCAACATAAACCGGCAAGTGTAGGTATAGAAGCTGTTGGAATACGGTGATTATTCACTACTGCTTATTTGTTGCTGTACTGCCTTTAATATGGTATCAGTATTTGCTGCAGTTGTACTAAAGCCAACTCTCACCATATGTCCTACCAGCATTTCCTGTTCAGCCCCAGCACAGTGTAGTGGTCTGAGCTCTATTTCGGATTTGGCATCTTTAACACCCGCTTAGAATCAAAATGCCATCTAGAAACCATTAAAACCCTACTTATATTAAATGGCAGCAAAAAACTAATGATGTTACTGTAAAGCTGTAGCGCGGACTTTCCTGGTCATTAGTTCCACTTAGCTGCTGTGGAAATAATTATTGTACTAACCTAAGAAAATCTTGACGGCTAATTCCAGCTGCATTAATGACAAAGTGCACGCATTTCAGCAAGAAAATAAACTTCAAAAATGTTCTTTGTCACAATAAATATAACTGTAAAATGGTGTCAGATAGACGCTTCTGTAAATGTGATGCTAATGTGCCAGCTGCCTGTTTACATAAAGCTAACTGAAACTACATGTCCTGCCAGTGAGGCAATTCATTTTTTCTGCTCGGAGCACATCAAATATTTGAAAAGTCTTTCACAGGAGACCGTGGACAGTGGAATATCAAGAAATGAGTTCTAGTGCCTTCCACTTTATATGTCAGATGGTTAATAAATAGACATTTGGCTCCCCGCCATCCTGAAAAGACAGTGGCTTTTTATTTTAGAGGACGTGTCAATCTGTGTGTCTGTGACACTTTCATCATTAAGTTAAATATAGGACAGTTAAATGCCTATTCAGTGCCAGTTAGAATTAAATATGAGAGCCATTTTGTAGCTGACATGAAGGTGAAAATGAGACGAGAACCGGAGCTGGAGAAAACACTCGAGTAATTCAGCCAAAACACTCTCAGATCTGTAAAAGCTAAAACCAGACACAGATTCCCATTCCGCCAGTACAGGTGCGTGTGATCATGCTTACGTACACGTGAAAAGTAGGTGTACAAAGTGGGCAACCACTGAACACAGTGGGTGTTGTGGATTGTTGGAGAAAAGGACAGACAGTAATTTTGCGGCGAACAAAACTAACAGATAACAAATAGCAAAAGGGTTTCAAACGACAGTGCTGCTCAGTGTTCCTCCCCAGACAAAGCACCGTTTTCTGCTTTATAAGTCTGGCCTTAGGTGTGTCGGTGCCCAAATGCAACCCTGCCCAGCTTGTTACAAGCACACGTTGAGCCGGTCGCACACAAGCGCACCTGCGGTTAACCTTTGTCTGAAAAGCACGTACAAATAATAATCCATGTGCTGACTTTTTTTTTCCTGCATTGCCCTTGTTTTTCTCTCTCCAGCCTCTCTGCCCCCTCTCCCACACTCCCACTCCAGATAGTGAGGAGAGGGGTCCCATGGTGAAGAGCTACTTAAACATCCTCCAAACTCAGAGTCTGTGCAAATGGTATTTCAGTCACTCAGCCCGTCACTGGCGTGCTGCTCCGAGCCACTCGGACAAACGTTTCTAATAACCGTGCAGCATCAAACGCTGCTTCCATCCAGAAAACTGAATTGTGTACAGTAGGCATCTGACTGTTATTTAGCCCATGCCCTGCTGGACAAGACAACAATAGATCCTGTTTTTGCTTGGTATTCATTTTAATGATCTTAATTTCTATAAATTCCCAGAGTATTCTGGAGTGGCACAAAAGCCAAAACGTAAGTGTCTAGAATATAGTTGGGGTTGCAGGTGGAAGTAAATAAACTGCCATTACTGCTGGGGCTCCTTACTTCTAAATCCACAACACAAAAGAATTCCGACTCTCACTTCAGAGATTTTGTAGAAGCCTCTTTGGCAGCAATTACAGCGTTGAGTCTTCTTGGGTAAGTATCTACAAGCTTTGCACAGCTGCCACACCAATCAAGCTGTAGACACGTCTCAAAGATAATTAAAGCAAACGGGAGGCACCTGACCACAGTTTGGAGTGTCACAGCAAGGGGTCTGAAGACTTTTTTAAATGAGAGATTTCAGTTTTCGGCTTATAATACATTTTCAAACACTCCTAAAAACATCATTTCACTTTGTCATTATGGATTATAGTGTGCAGACAGATTTTTCCATTTAAAATTAAATGTAAAACACCATGAAGTGTGTAAAAAATGAAGGGGTGTGAATACTTCCTGAAGTCACTGTATTTCACCTTATTACAATATAAGAAATCAGGGGTCCAAGCGGGATGATTTACATTACAATCACCAATTTAGTGTTTAAATCAGCCAGTGGAATAGTCCAGAGACTCACCATTACACCTTGACAAAAACGGAACATTCACTCACACACACACACACACACACACACACACACACACACACACACACACACACACACACACACACACACACACACACACACACACACACACACACACACACACACACAGTAGCCTTCCTGGACTCTTTCAGTTAAATCTAAATAGACGGAGGAGCCGAAATGATAACACATTTTCACTGCATTGCAGGACTGCTCGTGTATCTTTGGCATTGATGCAGTTTGCAATCAGCTGCCAGATTTGATTAAGCCATTACACTACGACCTTCTTGGTTATAAAACTGGATTATCAGCTTTTGTTCTGTGGCTGTGAAGGACATGGTGGATTTGTTTGCAATACAGGGATTTGAATCGTACATCCCTCCACCCAGCGCAGTTTTTTCATCACGGCAGCGTGCTTGTTATCTGCCTGCATACGGCTGACATCGCTGATCTAAACTGGTGAAGTCGTTAGTTGATGGCGAGAGAGATCTAAGCTGGCTAACTGGCTAAATGAAGACAGACTTTCATCAGTAAGTCAAGATTTCCTCATCATCTTTTATGAAACAAAAACAAGGCCAGGAAACAGGAGACCTGGGTTCAAGCTCCACCCTGCTCGTGTGTCCTTGAGCCAGGGCTGTATTTATGCCACCGCCTTAATCAGAGGCAGAAATACACCCCAGGAGGTTAGCCAAAAACAATTTCCCTAAAGGGATCAATAAGGCATTACATTTCGCTATTGCATTGACTTCAAACCTCAAATACCCCGCTCCTGTCTCTGCCATACCACCCACCTGTCCTCAAACAGGAGGATAATGATTTTGTTTTTGTTTTTTTAAAGTAGCAGACAGTTTATACACACACACGCCTATTAAATACACATTGTTCCAGTATGTCTACAAAATCCAAACTGCAGTCCTTCCAATTTTAACCAGATGTCCCAACGGGATAATTGAACAAACTAGAATTACCGCCTCGCAGTTCTATGCCTCCCACAACCAGTCAAGTTGCAGTTTACACCAATTAGCCACAACTTTAAAACCAGTTAGTGGCTTTGATGTTGTGTCCGAATGTGGCTGAGCGGTGTACATCCATGTCTGCCCAGACTCATATAATATGTAGTGAAGACTTTGAAGGAATTAAATGAAAGGTATTGAGTGTATTTTGTCATAATCTTGAATTATGGCCAAAAGTGTGTTTTGTGAGGTCACAGTGACCTTGACCTTTGACCACCAAAATCTAATCAGCTCTTCCTTGCGTCCAAGTGAAAGTCTGCACCAAATTGGAATAGATTCCCTCAAGGCATTCCTGAGATATCGCGTTCACCAGAATGGGACGGACAGACGTACTTACAGTAAACTGAATATTTTTAGGCTCTGGACTGGCTGGGCAAAATGAAATACTTCATGACAACACGTTGGGACACAGGAAATTGTCATGGACATTTTTAACATTTTTCTGATGGTAAATAGACGGATTATTCGAGAAAATAATGGCAGGATAATCGATTGTGAAAATAACTGTTAGTTGCAGCAACTTAAGTTTGTCAGCTCCCCATTCTACTGTCAAGTCACTATGGCGCCAGGCTTCAATGTCTGATCATAAGGAACAAAACAGCAGCTATGCAGCATCAGTCAAGCTTCATCCTGCAACTGCGCAGCTAATCTGGTGAAAATTGATGGGAGGTTACTGAAGATTAACCTTGCTAACTGTCTGTATAGTGAACTTCAAACGATGTACATGTCAATGTTTTTAGCATGTAGCCTGCTTGTTTACATTTTGGCAAAAATCTGCAAGTCCTACTGCTTTGACTGCTCACGGTTCCTGTTCACACTGCACAGCCAACAAGCACCTGGATTTCTCTAACACTAAAGAAAAAACTGGAATCTGAACATATTACTTCTCAAGGCTTGTTTTTTTCCCCAAGAAATATAAGAGATTTTTCTGTGGAGCATAGCTTAAAGTTGGACTGAACTGCAGTCATTATTTGACACACATAACACACCAAGTGCTGTCACACAATAACACCCACACATGTGAACACACAATGCTACATATTGCAGGCAACAGGCAGCTGAATAGCTTACTGCGGCAGTGACAGATAGGCGTTTTAAATAATGGATTCGCACAGACACACGAGTGTCACTCCTCGCCGCAGTCAATTACGGTTCTTGGATGAATGATTAAAGGTGGTTTATGGGCTATGGTGATGTCTTCCTCTGCCTATCATTGAGAGTGAGCCCCAACAGAATGTTTCCCGCACACTAGGCGTCTGAATAAGCTCAGACAATGGCCTTCAGGGATGTGATGTGATGTGAGGAGGAGGAAAAGCGGGCGAAAAAAACAAAACAAAACATGAAAGCTACATTCATCAGCGAGTTATTAGAGGAAGCTGCTTGTGAAAGAGACCCTAAAAGGTACTGACAAAACCTAAAGGCATAATTACTGTATTTTCATTGTGATCATTTATTATAATGACAGGTTACTATTTTAGAAACATGGTAACTTTTTGCATCCCATTTCAACACCAGGAAATTTATTAAATTACATGTCTAGCTATTGTCCATTTTTCTTCTAGTTAACAGAGACCGAAATCAACAATGCGTTGGTCCGTCTCTCAGTATATTTTCTTACTTTCCTACCCAGTGCAAATCTTAACAATTCCTTCCTAGGCTGTGCACACACAACCTTGCCCGGACTACATACTGCGGTATGTGTTCACAGTGATGAAGGTACGCGTGCAACGGTGTGGCTCATTGATGGGTTTTCTCATTTATAAAGAATTTTTGGACGAAAAAGGAACTCAGAGAAAAAATGTTTTCATCAGATTTGCTGATTTCTTGCAACAAACAATTATTTTCTTTGTAGATCAATCTCCTAAGTATTTCACTGATTAATTATCCGGTCTATAAAATGCGTGGAAATAGTGAAAACGGCCATCATAATTTTACAGAGACCGAGGGGGACGTCTTCAAATTGCGTGTTTTGTCTGACCAACACTATAAAACTAAAAACTATATTAAATATACCATGACACAAAACAGACAAAAGCAGAAAAATCCTTTTAATTGAGAAGCTGGGACCAGAGAATGTTTGGCTTTCTTGTATGACAAAGTGTCAAAAGATTCTTTATCAAAACCCTTGCTTGGTTAAAGCCCCCCCTCCAGTCAAAAATGTGCTTGGCTCATTGTTCCATGATTTGTCTGTTTGAACTTCACATTGTGAAAACTGATGTACTTGATCAGTACACTTAAGTGCGATGTGGAAACTTGAAACCTCCAGACCAAATACACTGAGAATGGACTTCTTAGTGAAGTAGGACACACCTTGATTCCAACAGTTAAACTTTTGAAATGAACAATATTTAATATTCAGGGATTCTTGATTTTTCAATAAAGGAGGGGAAATAGATGTAATTTTAAGAATTTCTAACTAGTTATCTAAAACTTTTTGTGGAAAAAAAAATCTAAGACACTAATTATTATTCAAAGCAGGGTGTGTTTATGTGTCATAAAACATATCTGGGGGGGGTCTTTAATTTTCTGTCGATTGCTTAATTACCTAAAGGCCTAATTGTTTCACCTCTAAAATGGACATTTTGAGGTACGGGATGGTTGAGCAGGCAAAACAAGCTATTTGTTGCTTGTTTGCTTGCAAACTGTTCAGACCAAATCAGCAGAGGAACTGGCAGTGAAAGTCTCATAAACTGTGGACCTGCTGCAGTTTACGTGACAATCGTGAATCAAGATGTCAGCTGACTCTGGCTATCTCGTCGTGAATCTAGAGATGGCATCTGCTGAAGGGACAGCCTGATAAAAGACTCTGCACACTGATCTGGACTCGGTTTGTGTTTTGTTGAAGACATTATTATCTCCGGCTATGAGATGTGAGGCCGTGGAAGTCGAGTGAGCAGTGTACGGATTCTACTTTAGCCAGTCTGTCCCTGCCGGGGAGCGAACACCAGCTAACAGCTGTCTGCAGGTATCAGGTTGATGTCCTGTCAGCATAAACAGTTCAGATGAATTAGTGAGCAGACTTTCCGTTTCTGTCCTGTCTGTTCTCACAGTGATCATTAAAGGGGATGTGCTGTTCCTAGTTGAAGCATCTACTACTGATAGTCCATGTGGAGCTCTGTGGGACTGCATTTATTTTTTAAAACATGCAGGATGATGATGCCCTTGCAAGTGGTGCAGGCTTTTTATTATTCTTGCTCAACTGTTTTGAGTACGGATGTACAGATGTGAAATATAGATGTGTCATGTTTCGGTCACATACATACTTGGTCCAAAGTTTTATAACCGGGTAATGTTATTACAGTTTAGCCCGTAATGTGCACGTTACACCATTTTATGCTCAAGGAAACAACAGTGCTGCTCACTTCTTGAACGTAGATGCAACAGTGGTACTCATCCGATGTAACTGAATCGTCGAGAATCGAATCAAAAAGCATCGATTCCGGACTTTGTGCCCTTCGAGTTACAGCCCCATGTCATAAGGTTTGCAGCCCACCAATCGCATCGCTACGTTACCTGAGCTCTCTCGGCAGTTTGAACTGATGGCTTACAAGTGAAAGCGGTGGCTTTGTCATTAGTGCCATTTCCACTGTATTTTATCAGCTGAGTGGTGGGCCTGTCCAACCACAAACTTTATGTAACGTAAAAAACATACAGTCTTCATACTTCAGTGGCTCAACTTCCAACAAAGAGGTGACTGATGCCAAATGGAACAAATTCATTCCTCAGAAATTTTACTTTGTGACCTTTGGCAAATGTTTTAACAGCCTCTGCTTGCTGTCATAATCAATGTGAAATTGCAAGAAAGGAGAGAGAAATAAATCTTTTGATACCTTTGGCTTCAGGAGGTTGAAACTACTGGTAAATATGCATGATTGTAGTCAATACTGGGAACGACTGTTCCCTCAGTAAACAGCTCATTGGCTATTTTATAATCTAACCTTTCTGAAATCAGTGAAATCTAATCCATCATTGCCATAATCATCACTGCTACAATCACATCGTATGTTTGTGTGAGTGGAAATTTTATACCCAGCCTGACTTAAGTCCTTCAATAGTTCAATTCTCTAGATACAAGAAATCGTTATTTATCATTTTAAAATACAACCGAAGGCCTCGAGAGGATTCATTTTCCTGGCAGTGATGGTGGATCTGGTCTGGCCAACAATCCTTTCTTAAATTTTAGGGTTCTGGTGGGCTAATTATCCCCTGAGGCTTAATGATGATGGTTATGATGTATGATCTTAAAACATCTGACAGCTGCTGGTCAAAATTTCTTTTTTTTACTCATGACTGGCATTTTGAGCAAGTGTTTAATGAACTGCATCAGGTTCGTTCTCACACGCCGATACATAGATTTTTATCATAAGCTCTTGCTGCTGCAATTATCTAGAGTCCGTTTTATTAATCTGAACCAATTCAAACCTGACACCTGACCCGACGCAGTTCGTATTTGGGAACGTTTCTTCCACCACTCTGTCTGAATGCAGACAACTCACCCTGAAAAAGCCATAGAGCTCGTGGTTGATAATCATCTACTTCAAATACACACACAGAAAACACACAAGCCTTAACAATCATGCCTGTGCATGTCAGCACCACAATCCAGCGACTGGAGTTGCATCTGTGTGTGTGTGTGTGCGTGTGCGTGCTTGTGTGAGTGTTAGCATGTGTGCACTGACTAAATACAGCTGATGGATAAAAAGCCTTAAAACATACACACACACACACATAGATACACACCTGCAATCACACTGGTGCCAAAAATCTGTACCAGCCAGCCCGCATCCTCTGCTCTCATTTCACCAACTCCTGAGGCGCGCGCGCACACGCACACGCACACACACACACACACACACACACATATGCATAGAGATCCATCAAGTGTCAGGGCAGGACAACCACATCCCACTAAAAACTGATCAACAGAGGATCTGGACCGCGGACGAACAGCACACGTAGACCTTAAAAAACAAACAAACCGCTGTTTGCGCTAAAAATACAAACAATTGGCCTGGCTTTATTTCCCTGCCAAAAATAGACCAACGCAGCACATCCAAATCACCGTGCACGGCGCGCACACCTCCACACACACACACACACACACACACCTCCACACACACACACCGTGCAAAAAACGCACTGATCCAGACGAATCCAGGCTGCTTTGCTGGCGCGGAGGTGACTGTTTGCACCTCCGTGTGTGCGCGTTTTTGGCTGTGGAGGAATGCCACACAGTGACACATCGCTGCCTCGCTCGGTAGGTGCGCTTTTCCCTTACAAAAGCTCAGCAAACGCACCACGCGCGCACACACACACACGCACGCACGCGCACACACACACACACACTCGCATAAATAAACACAAATCCCTGTCGGGCCAAATTCAAACACATCGGAGCAAATAAACGCCGGCCACCGCTGGCAGTCCCGTTCTGCGTGAGAGCATCCAGTGCCGCTCGTCCGATCCCAGCAGGCAGCGGTGGAACGGCAGACAGAACGGATTCCGAATTACGAAACGCACGGTTCGGGGCACCGGCGGGAGGGAGGGGGGGGGGTTCGCTGGCCGCACACCTCGCCCGGTTCCCCGGCAACAACCGCGGCCAGCGGCCGCCGCGAAGAGAGGGTCTGTTTTGGGGTTTAATGGCCACCACACGGAGCCGTTCTCCCGCATTTCCGTGGGAAAAAAATCGAAGGCTCCTTTTCATGCGCTATGGGCTCCGTCACGTCGATCTAAAAAAAACATACATTTAAACTTATACCGGCATATTTTTATTGAATGCTTTCAAATCTGGCCACTGGATGCATTTGCTCAGCCTAGGTGACATTCAATCGGGATGCATTTCGGGTGGACTCGGGCTAACAGCACACAAGAAGTGAGCAAATCTCTTTCCCCGTGTCCGAAATCAAATCTTGACGCGTCTTTGTCGAGTTTTTAGAAACATCCCCACGCCTATATTTGCGCATATTCTGGGGTCCGGGCGAAATAACGCCTGTTATCTGCGGAATGTTGGGGAGAATATCTCTGCCCCAACTCGCCGCCTCTCTCTCTCTCTCTCTCTCTCTCTGCTTGCCATGAAAACCCCGAGCCAGCGGGTCGTCCGTGCGAGCAGGTTTTACTGCATTACGACCGGCACAATCACCATCACCATTATTTATCCCCACCGCGAACAAGTCCCCATCCCGGCACTCACTTCCGAAGCTGCTCTCGCATCGCCGGCCGATCGAAGCCCCTCCGAGTCCCGTGGAAATGAGCCGAGTCCCGGGCGAAACCGTGGCGATACCCCGACCCCCTCCGCGGTCTGAACGAGCGTCCTCACCCACCGGAGAGAGGCGTCCAAGATTACCGTCTGTGTGTGTGTGCCTGTGTGTGTGTCTGGCTGTGTGCTCCTCTCTGCAAGCAGCGGCAGTGGGTTGCAGAGGCTGACTGGCCAGCGAGACACGAGGGTCATGCCACCGGATAATACAACAAAGACTACTTCCGCTTATTGCTTCACGTTAAAAGCTTTCGCGAGAAAGATGCAGTGATTTCTTTTTCTTTTTCAAAAAATAAACTAAATATTGCAAGACGTGGGTACATTCAGCACAACATCTCAACGGGGATCTATAAAATCCTCTCGGTCGTAATTTAAGGAATAACCGACTCCCAGGTTACAATTTGCCCTGCAGTTGGAGGCTATAACCGGACTCTGTGGGACCCCTTGCCGGGGATTTCACCGGCTGACGGGGGGTGAGCCAGCTCCCCACAGTGGACGCTGTTGTCGAGTTGTGCCTCTGTTTAGGAATCAAATCAAAGATGGGAACCCGCCAGCTACAACGGATAGAAAACAGAGTCACTAGTTGGGAAACAGGTTATTTATGTTTTGTTTTGTTTTTTTTTTTTAATCTTTCATTATCTTTTAGAGAAGTCAGTGTTCACCTCTGCGACCTGAATGTATGCTAATACATGAGCGGTACTGACTGGGGCTATATAGCCATTAGTAAGATTCTGTGTGAAGTATAAACTGCCATGAATAAACGAACACATATCCTTCATAGAGCAGGTGAAAAGCAGGTTGAAATCCTTTCTACCACTGTGTCGAAATTAAATTTAGGCATAAGTACAGTCTGGGTTACAAACCCTGCAAAGTGCCTGTGGTAAGGGGTCGCAAAAGGTTCTCTAAGCGTGTCAATTTGGTTCATTCAGAATTAGTTTTTGAATTTGCACTATTAAATTACGATACCAACTAAAATCAAAATAACAATGGGCCTTAGGCCCTGGCTGTAGATGGCTAAATAACTATACATAGGACATACGTTTAATGCCTGCACAGCAAATGATGTGGAAAAAAATGAAATTGTAGATGCCTTTATTTTGAAATTAAACTTCCCCTGTTTCCGGGCTAGTCCTGACTTTCCCGGAGAAACTTGGCGCAGCTCAGCGAGACGAGGCGGAGCTGAGGCTCCCTGCCTCTGCCTCCCTTCCCCCATCCCGCTGTATCTGAAAGCAAAGGAGCCTCGACACCATCCGAGGAGGTTTTTCACCTCCCTGACGAGAGAGAGAGAGAGAGAGACAGAGAGACAGAGAGAGAGAGAGGGAGAGAGAGAGAGGGAGAGAGGGGGGGGGGCTCTTTGCTTTTCAAGGCTTCCACATTCAATGCCATGGAGAGAGCGAAAGAGGGACAGTGAGGAAGAAAGATAGGAAAAGAGGCAAAGACAAAAAAGGAAAAGAAGGTTGTGAAGGAGACAGAAAAGGGTGCCTCTTGCTTTTAACAAGGCTCACAGGAGAGAGGAGAAACAGGAAGAAAGAGAGGGGAGGAAGAAGAGGAGGAGGGGGGGTCTCTGCTTTGGGAATCAGTGTTCAAGGCTAGAGAAATATAGACTATGTTGCACCAGCAAAGAGAAAACTGCCTGTAATTTATAGACAGGTCTCAACTGTTATTTCATCCCCCCACAACAGTGTGTCTTTATACCTGAGTGTGTGTGGGTGTGAGTGTGTATCAGAGAGATTGAGAAGAGGGAAAGGACACAGCGGGATGCATTCAACACATTAAACAATTCCGAGGACTGATTGTTGAGGAGCTTATGGATTTGAAATGAGTACTCTACCCCCTGGGGGAGCTCGCCTGCAGTGAGGCAAATCAAACACTCCCTAGCACGGGGGTGGGGTGGGGGGGGCAAGATGGATGTCACAGGTTTGAGGAAGTCACCCCAAGTAGCGGACAAGTGATCGTGCACGAGAGGCAGTTGGTCGACCATATGCTGTTGCGCTGCGGACTGAATGTGTATGCGTAAGTGTGTGTATGCATGAGACACAGTGTGGGTGTGTTAAGTGTGTGTAGGCTGTAGCCTAGGTGGATGAAACGTATGCCGCAGTGTGTGAAGCGTGCAGTGTACTGGATATGGCCAAAAGGATGTGGATACCCCTGTAAACATTGCACACTTCTGGTCCAGGCCTTTTTTTTTTATGGTTTGGGCCCCTAAGTTGCGGTGAAGCAGACAACGATAATTGGCAACAACAGTGTGTTTGCGACTTTGTGGCAACAGTTTGGGGACGGTGCTTGGTTCTCCCAGTTTGGTGTGGAAGAATTTGACAGGTCATCACAAGAGTCCTGACCTCGACCCCATCGGACCCCTTTGGGGTGAACTGGAACGCCACCGGCAAGCCAGGCCTCATCGCACAACATCGGTGGCTGACCTCACTAATGTTCTGGTGCCTGAAAGGCAGCGGTGGGTCGCACCTCCACCGAGTTTGGACACTCGCGGGACACGGACTGGAAAAACAACAGTCAAACTCAGAGCAGCGGGGCAAACTCAGAAAGGCGTTGGTGTTTACTAGGCCAAGAGGATTTAATGAAAGAAATAGCTGAGCTGCACTGTGGGAAATGTAGGCTCCAACCTCTTTTAGAGTTTGACTCATACTAACTTGAAATCTCTACTTGCAGGTTTTCTGTTTCAAACTTGCAGGTCCCAAGCCAAGATGACATTGTCATGATAATTTCCTCAGGCTTTAGAAAGCTCATCCGGACAATATACGAGAAGTATGAGAAGTACTTTCCATGACAAGTAAACTGATCTTAAAGCTACAATATGAAACTTTTTTGGGCTAATATTTTTGAGTTGAAATATGCTGCAGCACATGTCCTAATAGGGAGATGTGCTGTCAAAGGCCTCTATGACTCAGGCTCATTGGACAGCCTGGCAGCGGTGAAGAGATATTCCCTTCCACAGTTTCTGGGCGAGCCTCGTCCTTTTAACCAATCAGAGGAGGTCGGGGGAGGGACTTCACGCCTGTCAATCTATATGCGAATGCACTTGTGGTCGCCTGCTCCTGTCGTGACTTTAGCACTAACTTAATTTCCGGGGCTTGCATTTTGTAGCTTTCACATGCAAATTTATTGAAGTGCCTCTTTAAGTAAAAGTAGCAGTACAACAATGAAAAAATAATCCACCACAAGTAAAAGTCATACATGTAAAAGTACCTAAATATTATTTAGTAAATGTACTAAAAGTATCAAAAGTAAAAGTATTAGATAATAGTAGATATTTGAAGACGTCACCTTGGATTCTCGAAAATTGCAATGGATATTTTTTACTATTTTCAGACATTTATTGGATGCAAATAAGTAACTGATTAATACAAAAATTATTGTCAGATTAATCAACAAAAGAATCATTAGTTGTAGCCTGAGTTATAAGGCAATGTCATTTTGTATATTAAATCACAATCTTTAAAATAACTAGTAACCATAGCTATAAGATAAATGTAGTGGAGTAAAAAGGGCAATAGTTGTCCCCGGAAACTGATGGAGTAGAAGTATAAAATACAACAATAGTACTTGAGTAAATGAAGAACGGCGGAATCTGTTACAGCACCATATTAATGCCCATGGTTTGGAATGACATCTCCAACAACCACATGAGTGTAATGTTTGCATGTCCACATACTTTTCACCATATACAGTGTGTTGATGTGTGCATGTTAATGTGCATGTGTCTGTTTGTATATACTGTGTGGGAGTTCATGCTGCAAACAGTGTGTGTGTGTGTGTGTGCGTGTGTGTGTGTACGCGCGCACAGACAGGGGTGTGTGGGTGTGTGTGCGTGGTCAGCTGGCACTCACAGCATCTCCGTGATCTGGTCAGGTCCATCTTTCTTTCTGCATGTGGAGAGAAGAATCTGTCACTTCTCTTTCCCTCCTTCCCTCTTCCTCCCTCTTTCTCTCTTGAATGTGCTTCTCTCACTCTAGTGTGTTAATTCCGCGTCAAACTACAAGTTATAGTAAACTCGAGAGCGACCAAGCGTGTCGTGCCAGTTAATGGAGTCTCTCTCACTCAGCCATTCACAGTTAAACACGCCAAGCGGCTAGTTGCTGATTACCAAGCCTTCTGAGAGCTCTCTGACTGTAGAAGAAGCAGGAAGTGAGGCTGACCAGTCACAGTGTGGGGTTGATTCTGACCAATCAGTTAGGAATAGGAGGTGGAGGGCTAACTCATTGACACGTATAAAACCAGATTGTCAAATAGCTAAGCTCTAACAGCACATTAGCTGACTAACTTTTAATGTAATGCTGTTGTGTGTGTGTGTGTGTGTGTGTGTGTGTGTGTGTGTGTGTGTGTGTGTGTGTGTGTGTTTGTGTGTGTGTCTGTGTGTGTCACTTCAAAATGGTGAACAATGAAGTCCGTCTGCGCACGAAAGACGTGGTGCTAGAGGCTTGGTGACACAGGGACTATTCGCAGTTAGTGAACCACTGTAGCTAGTGAGCCAACGGCTAACATGCTAGCAAGCTGGGAACATGCTAGTGCATTATTATTATTATCATTATTGCTAGTGATTTCAACTTTTCATTTGTTAGTGGAGAAAAGTGTTACTTTTTCTTTCAAGCGTTACAATAGATGGTCCAGCTTAATTTATTTTCTCTACATTGAATGACACTGTCTATCTGTTTGCTCCAACTATTATATATCATATGCAATTTGATGCTCGCACTTTGGTTTATCCACTCGCGTTTTGAACCAAATTCAGTGGCTCTGAACAATGCTTGGCCGAGCAACGTGGCTTCGTAATGTTGGAGCCACTGCCAGGTCTGGCAGCGCTGAAGAGGTTAACGTTCCTCTACATTAATCTTAGCCTTCCTCTAACCTACTTAAATTAATGAGGACATCTGCTTATAGATTAATGTATCCAGTCGCGCAGGATAATTTGCAGGCAAATGATTCAATGTGGCTCCAACAATCCAATAATTACCTAATTATCTCCCATCTTTATCTTAGTGAAAATTCCTTTGCAACTCAGCAACAGTCTGACGCGTGTTGGTGCATCCTGCAGTGCCGAGGCAGACCGTTGTAAGACTGTGCTTACTACTACGCTAACACGTCCCACCTCCAAAACTTCTGCTATCTGCTGATGAGTAATAAACAGTCTCCCAGCATTCGCCAGAGCACTGCAGGGCGACCTGGGACTCAGCTGCTCGACAAGCATATTTCGAGACATAATGACGTAAATAAATCGATTTTTTTTTTTTTTTTACCTACTAACCCCAGACTTACAAAACATCTGGCAGTTGGTGGCAGTTTGGAGAACTATTGTTATATAAGTTTGAATATATATTAACACATTATTTGAGCCTTGTAAAGATAAGCATGTTATCTATCAGCAGGGAAAAGGCTGATTGAACTATGGAGAGTAACTCTGTCTGCTTTTAGTTGTGTTTTTTCCTATACTGTACATTTACCCCGTGGATAACTTAGCATCATAGTTTCGACTGAATTGCAGAATTATACAAGATGTAACAATGACTTCAACTCCCTACATTGTCCTGATCATGTCAAAGAATACAGGCTAAGGCACCAAAAGGACCAGTGTCCAAACTGTCAAAGTGTCTGCCCTCTCTGAAGGATCGACATTGTGACTCAGCTACCAGCCGGAGGAAAAACAAGCTTATCCTTTCATGAGCCAACTGTATAATCACCACAAATGTTTTTCCTGTTGGTCTGACCCAGGATCAATTCAATGTAAAGCTGCACTGCTGACGCGTTGAGATACACTCACTTTTGTTTTGGGTCTTCAAGACAAACTGGTAGGTAGATGGATGGACGTCAACATACGAAGAAATGCATGAGCTGACAAACAGACGGATGAATACTTCAAAGAGAGACAGAAAGACTGAACGAAAGAATCTCTGACAGAATTACATATGGGATACCAGGCAAGTAAACAGTCGAAGACTAAACAACATCGGTCACGCTGTAACCATCCATTCTAACTTATTAAAAGTCAGGAAACAACATTTTGGCTGCATCTCGCCTCCTTTGTATGATCCTGCTGAATAAAGCTTCTGGGGAGGGACATTACATGGGACATAATACAATTCAAAAGCCAATGACATATCAAGTCAGGAGAGAGAACGTTGGGATGGTTTTGGTCATTGGGAAGAGTGGGAATATTTAAATGGTTCTAATTTTGTTTACGCCTCCTGCTAGATAAAAAGGTATGGGATGAAGAGACACAGTGTCCAGCCAGTGCACTTATTGGGATTTTCATATGAATATACAACATACACAGAAACACTCATGTTTAAAAGATTAAATCTGGTGATAGTCTAAATCGTTCTTCTTGTCAGCATGTGCAGACCCCAAACAACAATGAGTGTATCCTACCAACATGCACTGTGTGCGTATCCAAAGCCTGATACATCTCATTCCTCTCTGCCGTAGAGCTCTATTGATGACCAGAAACTATTAAAACACATCAGTGAGCCACACTGTTGCACTTGGTGACGTGTTCCGTCATTACCATTTTGACTCAGTCCCACATGCATCAACCTGCTGCCCCAAATACTGCCTAAAGCACGATGTGTGGATTATCCGCCATGGAAAATAGTCCCCAACAAATGCACTATTTCCATCCTGTTTGCATAAGGTTTTGCTCAAAACAACAGTGACCAGCTGTAATAGGAAACTATTGATCCTTGGAACTGAACAACTTGTTAAGTGTTTTTAAAGATTTATGTCTTTAGTAAGAACTAATGAGCTTGGAGCTGAGAGCAACAGACACATTGAACAGACTAACACATTGTTGGTTTTGGGCTTTTCATGGGATTTGTTGACAATAAGAAAAAGATAGAGTTACACCAGCCTTATCCTCTAAACCCATTTAAAGGGTATAAACAATGTTTAGCAGGAGGTCTAGAAACCCGTGTTTGAAAATACAGGTTCTAACAGAGTCCAGAGTCACAATTCTAAATTTAGATTTGCATGGTGGTGTCTGTTGCCCTACTGAGCTTTATGATCAAAAACCATTTCAAGACGCTTTTAGCTTGGGCTGGATATTGCATTTAGTGGCAAAGCAAAGCACACTCCACTTTGTTAAAAGGTTAGTGCACTCAAACTACAAAGTGTGCTCCTTGAAGTTTTCATGACATTTAACCAGAACATTAGCCGGTTTCAATTATCTGTCCGCCTCACAAGAGCCAGTATGAACCAAATTAAGATGCAGGTCAGAATTTTTTCTGTAGTCTTAGTATGTAAATAGCAGGGAAGTGGACCGTGCTGGGCCAAAGCTCAGAGGTCTGTACTTACTTGATGTAGTAGGGCACATTGTTTGGGGAGATGCCCTGCTCGAAGGGGCTCTCTACGGATCCTGCTGAGACAGAGAAAAAACAGGAGTCACAACAACTGTTCACACGGTCGGCAGGCTATCAAGCTTTTCACACACACATTTTACTGCAGCATCAACATCCTGTAGGTCTAACAAAAGCATGCCCATTCAGGAAATGTGCAGTTACCAAAACATCCCATGTAATAAAAACTTTTGTTCAAAGTCATATACATGATAATGAAAAACAGCAGAAAAACAAGAGTTATTGGAGATGATGTCACTTATCATGCCCACAAGAGTGGGCACATCAACTATTAAAGCAGACCGTGCTTTCTGGGAGTTGTCAGCACAGTTGGATACATCTCTAACCATTCAGATCGGTGGGCTGAAGCTACCCGCTGTATAAGCATTATTGTGCCTATGGGTAAAATTTGATGCAGTTAAAAACAGAGCAGTGCATTGTGGGGGAAAATGCCAGAACACATGCTGTGTATATCAACATAGCAGGAAGATATGAAAAACATGTACATTCTCACTGTTCCCGCAGTCAAATCCACATGATTATCATCACAGTCATCGTTATTATAACCCCATCACCATCTCTAGCTGTCCTGCTGTACCTCTTACATTTCCATTATCAAGCTGGATGGAACATTTATACATGGACGAATGTGACACTCTGAATAGTGCGTCATCCCCAAAGACTTCATTTTAACTCCTATACAAGGGATATTCCAATCTGTTTTTCTCCTTGATATCATGATATTTTATGTGTGTAGTTGTTACCACCTCTTCCACAGTCTAACTGACTCAACCACTTCATTTGTGTCTGAAGTTTCTGTTTCATTTTTCTGCCTGTCGTTTTTTCTTACAAGAACCCCTGTGGTGCAAGAGTGATGTTGTGATCTTTGATCACTTGTAATTACTCTGCAGATGAGCTGTAATTAAACGAAAAAGCAATTTGACGAGTGGCGCAAGGTGGACGTCTCTAAAAAAAAAAAAATCATCCTTTTTTTAAAAATATGGTTAATCTGTGATGTTGAATGTATTCCGTGAGTTACTTTTGGTCCTTTGTCATTTTCCTTTTAAATGCCATTCACATGCAGCTGTGGATATGTTGGTGATAGTGTACCAACACTAAGGGCAAGAGAAACAGCGACAGTTGTTGCTTACAGCTGCTTTGTATTCTTGTCTGTTTTCTTTTCTTTGTTGTTTGTTTGGTTGTTTTGTAATTTTTCTAATAAAGCTGCTGCTCTAATTACCTTTTCAAAAATGGATGAACGTAAGTGAAAAATTGTTAAGTCAAGAAATAAGACTGTTGGGAACTGATTCCAAAAACTGCTGTTTACCTTTGACAGTTAAATTAATAAACCTAAACTGTCTTCCAGCAAACTCCAACTGTACTTGCTCTGAAAATATGTATAATTATCATTTACCAAAGTTAGACTGTATTATAATTATTAGTAATAATATTATCTAATTAATCCCTATCACCCTTCACGAAGTCCCACTTAGCCAATGGTCAAAATGAGATTTTGCTACGCCTGACAAGCTTTCCTTTCTCTAACAGTACACACGCAGTTTCCAATGATAGTGGTGGTGACAGCGTATTTAACACTCCAAATTCTTAATAATTGTTCAGGCAATATGCCGGTGATTTCGGACTGGTGTAGACAAAAGTAGGTTTTTCATTGCAAGCCAGCGACCGTCGATTTTGTCAGCTGAGATGGAAAATAGAAAGCAAATTCTATCAGCTGTAGCTAGCCAGTGAGCTATCGTTAGCTCATTCTGTCTCCGACTAACCAGTTTCAAAATGAGAATCCTGTAAAAGGTTCTTTAATATGCACTTAGAACTACGAAACAGTTATGTGATAATGTGCAAAAGCCTGAGGCTAAAGCTACATGTTGATGGCAAAAAGTTGACATCCTCACCACTAGATGATCCATGCAGGAGAAAGAAATAAAGAAACATTGTTCTTGTACTGTGGGGTAGCTAGTTAGCCGTATTATTGTGGTAGAGTATGACAGTCAGTAAAACAGTAAAATTGTTATAGTACAGTCTAAGGACAATGGAAAATGACATTTGTTCTAACAAAAACTTGTTTGGATGGTTACTATTGTAAAAGGGACTTGGACAAGCAACATAGAGGTTAGATTTTACTGTTTTGCTGTTCACATTCTCAAAAAATAGATACAACCCTCCGAACTCTTTAGATACAGAGTATCACATTTACTAGAGCTCCATGCAAATCTGAAGCTTGACATGCCTGACGTGCCAGGTTACGGCTGCTAAGCTATGAGTGGATGGGGTTTAGTGAAAGGTGAATTATCCACTGGAAATAAAACAAGTGCAACATTGAAGAGTTTTGTCATTGAAGAGGCTGGAGAGAATAGCCCTATTCAATCTATTTGCACATGTATTTCAATCAATTGAACGCTCAATGAGGGGCTTTCGTATTCATATGAATAATCCATATGCTTTCTTCCGCATGTGACTGTGATAAGGAAGAGAACCTTGGAACATCTTGGGTTAAGTGCTGGGGTCATATTGGAATTCACTGATAAAACCGAGAAAAAAAAAAAAAAAAAAAACAAGTTTCACAAACAGATCTATACACCAGCATAGGTTCGGTGAGCAGCCAAATGAGTCACAGTCTTCATAAACACTCTCCCCCTCAACGCTTATCCAGTTAGTCAGTGACCTGCTGACAGTCAAGCGCTGTGTCACTCTCTCAACACATCACTTTATTGAGCTCCACTGGCTGAGTCGGAGGCCTCATTTTGTCTAACGCAGTTTGTCTAATCTCTCCACCACTGCTCAACTCATGACTATCTTGTCAACTGTCAACAGTCTGATGTATGCAGGTAGGTGTGCGTGCACATGTGTGCGTGCGAGCTTTTCTACTCACGGTGCAGAAGGCCAAAGTCCCTGTGAGCGTCCGTCAGCTGCTTTAGATGTTCGCTGATAGAGATCTGACAGAGCAAGACAGAAAGCAACACATTTAGATAGGTAGATAGATAGATGGATTTGAACTAGTTTGTTTAGGGAAATAAACATTGTTTTAATTATTTACAGTCCATAACTCATCTGTTGATCCATCGCGCATCTTTCTTGCTTGGTGTCTGTCCTACTATTAATATTTATACTGAATTCAAATTTAGCTACTTTTGGGATATTAAGTATCTGAAGTGACCCCCGATAAAAACAATGTGTATATCCTCTTTTAAATTAGCTGAATCGACAGTATCAGAGTTAACATTGGATTTAATTTAAATGTAACTTCCAGCTATGGTGGCTTTCTTAGCCATTTTGTAACAGTTTTGTTCATGGGCCCACAATTACAACTAGGAGGTTGGCATGAATGTTTTTTCGGACTTAGCTGCGTGTACTTACGGTCCGAACGGTATTACGTGAACGCGTACAGCATTATAAGGAGTTTATCTGGATTTAGCTACTGGCTCGTTTAGCTATGTGAAACAGCCAAGTGAGTTACATTTTGGCGTGGTTACTGCTAATTCTACATGCTGTTTTCACCAAAATGATAGGTTTTTATGGCATATTAATTTTCTGTATGAACCAATGTCAAATAGTCAGATTGTGGCCCAAACTTCGTTTTGACCAAATGTGTATTTTATGTGTTTTGGCTTTATATGGCTGTAAAGTAACAACTGAATTCTTCTATCATTCTTACATCTTACCTTACCAACTGCCGTATAATCTAATAAATATTAGAGACTGCCAACATGAAATGAGAATATACAAATTTTCTAAAGTGCTGTGTTTTAAAATCAAACACTCACGATTATGGAGAGAAATCCAGGAAAAGAACAAATAATAATTTTAAAGCTACAAGAAACTTTTCAACCCTAATTTTCCCTTAAAGACATAAACTGCTTTAAAATGAGATGAGTGAAATACACTGAGGAGTGATAATCATTAATGTCACTGTGAACATTGACAAATGATATACTCACTGCAAAGAAAAAGCAGTAGATACAAGGATGGGCAGGCGGAGGGAGAGGGAGGGGAGGGGAGGAGACACAAAGACAAGCATGGAAGAGATAATTGAATCTGTAGTGGAGGAATTAGAGAGGATGCAGTCTCCTGCGAGTCTCCTTCAGCTTTGAATGAGCTGTCTATCTAGATGGAGTTGAGATAATTGTGCCAAATCAGCACGGCCCCGTAGGTGCACAGAGAGGCGGAGCTCAGCCAGGTGGGGGACACACCCCTTCACACCCGCTACCTTCTAAACTGCAAACTCTTCGTTCGTCACTGATCCAAATTTAAACACCTACTGTGTAACTGTTTTTGTTGGCACTGTTTTTACAATATTATATACTTTCTGTTAAATCATTGCATCATCGGCATGACATTTTTTTTCCTCTTTTTCTTTGATTATTTTCACTACAGAACTTCAGTTTGACTCAGAAACACAGAGAGATCAAACAGAGAACAAGATCTTTGCACAGCTGTATTCAAACAGGTGCAAAGGAGAATAAGTGATGTCCAAGTAATAAAAAAATTCCACACACCAGCCAATCTTATGGTAATGTTATTGAATAGCTATGTTTCAGTCAGGCATTTCATGACAACAAGCCTGCAATTATGGTACATATAAAAACCAGTCCTAGCAACTACACAAAAACAATAACATCTGGACATCTGGGTAGAAACGGGACGAGAAACAATATGGTGTATTGAGGTGAACTACCAAACTCAAAAAATTACATTGGGAAATACATATTATCTATACCAAAACATTAATTCTGGTAATGACAATAAATAGGTCCATAATCCAGTGAATGTCCACATTACAATATAAGAAAAACCCCTGTTCAATATCACTAAAATGTTAAAGGATTAAAAATTGTACCATCTTACAAAATTTGTATTATTTTTATGTTGCAGTGTAGGGTACTTGATTTTATGTATAATTAAAAACAAACAGGTCAGATAGACTACATGGAAAGTCCAACCTCAGTGCAAAAAAAAAGTGAGTCCACCTGTGACCGCTGCAACGAACGTGATTATACCTATGATTACCAGTTAAGACTAACTTCATGAACAAGTTAATGAAAAAAAACAAAACAAAAAACCTGAGGACACCACAGCTTCCTCAGTTTTGGCCTTGGTTGTGTGTAATGCAGCACGGCTCCACGTGGTAAGGAACTGCCAGAACACGTGAGAATCCGGATTTTGAAACTTCATAAAGATGGGAGAGGGTACAGGAGCATCAGTAGGCTACTGGACATAAGCTGAAACACAGCTGCAGCAGTGGTTAGCAGGTGTAGGAAGAGCCGTACTACCAATAGCAGAAGGGCACAATTCACTATTTACACAACCCTGCATCGAAAATCAGATGCAGATGGTAAGATGGTAGGAGCTTCTGACTTGGCACAAGGATTATCTGTGGAAATTGGTGTTTCAGTGACTGATCAGACGGTGTGAAGGACACCGCATGAAGTCGGCCTCTACGGACAGCATCAAAGAAGAAAACCATCGCTCAGAAATTTGCAAGATCAAACTTTGCCAAAGAACATGATAAGAAGCCTGATGAATGCTGGCAGTACATTCTTTGGTCAGATGAAACCAAAATACACTTGTTTGCATCAGATTGGGCTCAGCATGTTTGACGTGGACCTGGCCAGGACTCCCACCTCCATGTCTCACAGAGACATGGAGGTGGGAGTCAACTCATATGGGGCTGCATTAGTGCAAACGTTATAGATAGCACTATGAAGGCAAGATTGTATACCCATACACTGAATGAAAAGTTGACTCCCAGTCTCAAGAAGAAGAAAAAAGTGAAAACTATGACCAGGCCAAGTGTGTCCCCCGACTTGAATCCAAAAGATCACCGTTGGAGGATTTTAAAGTGGAAGATAGAGCAGGAAAACCCCTCCAGCAAAGAGCAGCTGAAAAGAATCATCTGTGAAGAACAGCAGAACATCTCTCCGCAGATTTGTGCTAGACTGGTATCATCCATGCCCAGGAGGATCGAATATGTCATCGAAAATAAAGGGGGCACACAAAATGTTAAAAAAATAATACCATAAAATCTCACTAATGAAGAGTGAACTGACTTTTGTTGCAGTTGGTACTTCAAAACGGCCCTCTCATTATAGTTTAATTAGTCAAACATTTTGTTTTCAAATTAATTGAATTCATTCTTCTTGGGCTTTGGCTTAAAAAAATACAATTGTAATAAATGGACAGGATTTGTAATTACTCAACATTTTAGTGATACTGACCGGGGATGTACTCAGTTTTGTTGTATACTGTATATACACACATGCACGCTTGTTATCATTTGTTATATAAAGAACCTGATGAAGGTCGATTGACCAAAACATACAGTAGCTAATCAATAAATGTTCCATAACCCATCCGTTTGATCAGTTGCTTCATCCAGATGGTTAAAAGAGTCTGAGGATTCCTGAAACACCTGCAGAACAGTGGTTTTTCAAACATTGCCGATTAATTATCTTTTACAGAAACTGATGGTTACCTCTGTGACCCGAACATATACTAATGAATTAGAGGCACAAAGTGAGGCTAGGTAGCTCTACTCCCATTGGTGTGTGTGAATGGGTGAATAATGAGGGATTCAGACCAAAAACAGCCCTGCATTAATAGAATTTGATGGTGGGGGCATGTTGGTTAAGGTACCGGTGAGAAATGAAATACGATCCAGGCAGTCCAGTTTGAGGAACAGATTAATGTGTTTAAAGGCTTCTACAACTCTGGAAAGTCATCACTCTTGCAACTATTTTCCCTTTCGTCACGATGATCTTGAGGTACACGGCAGAAACAGAGCGATCAGGTTACACAGTAATCCACCAGGAATGTGTGCTTCCATTTTATCTGATTTGCCAATGCAGCACCTTGCTGGATGATGTCACATTGCGCTTCAGTTGAGTTGAGGCTGGCTCAACTATTTTGCCAAACAACGCTACTTTTTTTTTTTGCTGGAGCCCCATTGTGTTTCCATCCCCTCTGCTCTGAGAGACTGGCTCCATTCAAATGAGTGAGAGGACTGTGTTTTTTCAAGGCCTAAGCGACAAATAGTGATGTGCTTTGGATAAAAGTGTGACGTAAATGCAGTCCATTCCATTCCATAAAATATACACTGGATACTGTTTCCATCATCTGCAGTAAAGTAATTGGCCTCCTTACAACTACAAGAAATCTCATCCACAAGAATTGCTGTGCGTTTGTCTTTCATGCTGCTGTGACCTAACGTCAGCAACAATTCATGCAGTTTGACGATAGAGACCAAGAAATGGGATTTGTCGATATTCAAATGGACCAACAAAATGCTCACACTACCGTAGAACGATGAAATATACAGGTCAGAATGTCTGAATGCCCCATGAACTATGAAATTTTGCAGCCTAAGGAGCATGACTACTTTGTCGCAATATTGACAAAACCTTCTCAAAATCTGTTGCCTCTATTAATCTGATGTATAATTCACATAAGAAGCCGGCTGATGCCGAACATCCCCAGTGGAGCTGCTGTGTGTCTATAATCACTGATGCTTCCTGACACAATGTGCAATGATCTCATGCTCCCAGGCAACACATGCAGCTCACATCGGCATGGGGAGCTTTGTCAGATGGTGATGAGTGACAGATTTTTGTAACAGGAAGTAAAAATGTGAATACTTCAACTTTCTTTGATAGAAGTCTTGAAGCTGAGGGACTGACATGGGTTATTATCCAGTCTGAGTGGACAGATTGGTTGATCAAGGATCCAGCCTTTCATCCACAAACCAAATGAGAAGGCCACTGATGACACATTGTCAGGGGAGTATATTTGTGTGTCTGTGTCTGTGTGTGTGTGTGTGTGTGTGTGTGTGTGTGTGTGTGTGTGTGTGTGTGTGTGTGTGTGTGTGATTCATGGTATGAAATGAAGAACAGATGAAGATGAAGATATTACAGTGATGACCAGTCCTTTTGTTTTGGATTCGATGTAACATGAAACCAAATGATGAAATTACCTTTGAGTCCACCTCACCCAATCCATTTCTGCCTGAGTTGTTTTTCCCCGTATCCACGGTAACCTAATTAGAATTGTACAAACGAGAGGAGTGGGATTGTTGAGGAGGAATTTGTTGCAATTACTCAGAGTGCACTGTGTCCCCGTGCCGACCCATCAGTTTCAACTTTTCAGGCACAAAAGAAACACTGAACCTACTAAAGTGACCTGGATGTCCAGGTACAACACACACACACACACACACACACACACACACACGCTTGCACACAAATACAACAAAAGCATATGCACTTATCTAAAATTTAAGCCAAATTGACTCAAAACAGGAAGCATGGAAGCACAAACACACATTGGACAGACTCACATTAGCAGGCATGTGCTTGACTACACATACACACAGACATACACGCAGACTTCTACCATCCTGTCATTAAAAGTTCCTGGGGCACACATGAAGCTCCCAATGAACCACCTGCAATGGGGACTGACTTTTCAAAAGCTAGCGGTTAAAGCCTCTTTTCCGTCCAAACAAAACACTAATTTCTCTTCTTAGTAAATGACCATTTTATATCAGCTCATGCATTTCAGTGTAAGCAGAAGGAATGTTTTCCTGGGTGAAAAAGAGAGAAGTAGGCTATCACACCACATATTTATCAAGCTGCTGCAAGTGGAAGGTAAAGTAAAAAGAATAACATCTATTTATCACATTTATTTTGACCTAAAATGCTCTTATGTTTAAGAGAACTCCAGAGGTCTTTTAATTTCCAGTGACACCAGAAAGTGGCACAGCAAAATCCAAAGGAACTTAGGGACTACTTCACAGGTGCAAATTCACGAAAGTTGAACTTGACGAGAAAAAAACAGTGCGGATTGACTTTGCCGCTGCGTGCGTATCCACTGATCTCGGTGATTCCACTGGAACGGATTGATTTCGCTGTGAGATTCTGCTATTTTAAAAGCTGCACAGAAGTCATTGCACAGCATATCACAGGCCATGAGAAATTATACTTTAGCTGAAGCTTTGTTTAATACAGAATAGGGTCATTTTATCTCTCATTATTTGCATGTCCATTACATGTAATTATCAAGTGATCACCTGAGAGCTGCTTTCAAAGGTTGCTTTTACACTTTACTGTAAGTAGGAGGAACTTGCTTGATAAATGTGTTAATGAATCACAGCAAAGAACTTTTTTATTCCAAACTTGGCTCTTAACAGCATTTTCCAGAGCAAATCCTAGAAAACTGATAAAAAAGTTTTTTATGTATATAACCATAGATCAGATCCTTCTATCTCCCTCTCCCTCTGTCTATATACATCAATTAAGCTGCTCTTCTCACTGTCATTACAAGAAAAAGGTATGTGTGTGAGTGTGTGAGTGTGTGCGTGCGCAGGCACAAGCATCTGGTCAGGCGCTAACTTCAGAGAGACCAGCCGTCTGGTCCTGTCACCGCGGTGTCACCGCGGTGCCCATCTCCAACTGGGACTCCTCGGCATTAGCTGGTATCTCTGGCAGCTGATTGGCTCTATCTGTCACCCCCGGTAACACTCACTGTCTGACTTCCAGCGGGGCTGCCACTGGCTTTATTGAGACTGATACAGGCACAACCTGTGCTGCCTCTAGAGTGCGATGCTCTGCATTTAACTAGTTTTCGAGGGTGGTCCTTTTTTTTTTAGCTTTTCCAAAACCAAAAACATAAGAGCAGGTTTGGATTAAACTGCCTGTTTAGCTACTCTAACGTGAGTTGAAAAAGTTAGCATGTAGGACTAACTAGTTTACAACCTATAGTATTAACTGTGCTTTACTTCCAAAGCCAAGGAGCTGCATTAGTTTACGGGGTTACACGTTATGTTCACTACTAGCATGTACCATGTTTAGTATTTCCCCAGTGTGTGGAAGCCGAACCTCGATGTACTACATCAGAGTCAAGGGCGACGTTTAACAGCTCTGTCTTGCTTTTTACTGGATCTTGGAAAAGCTTACACTCCAGCAACCAGAGCCAACATTGCAGGAGATAGTGTTACATGTTGGCCAGGTTGTGGAAAACTATGTCAGCTAAGCAGCTAAACAGTTAGATGTTAGAGCAAAGTATCAGTCCTACTTTTTCCTTATCATACTTATAGGAAAAAGTGGCATGAGCAGCAAGTAGCAGTACAGCAGCAGCAGGTTCAGTGCTCTGTCTCTGTCTACGCAGGAGGCGATATGGACGACTGAAAAACGCAGCTGAAACGCTTTCTGTGCAGACAAGCTGTCAGTCTTTTTGCCCGATAGCATGTATGCAGCCATCAAGTGCATTTAAGGCCCCTCTTACCAGAATCTTGTATTAAAACGAGTCAGCTGGAATCATTAGAAAATCACTGTTTTCAACCAATTATGTGAGCTACACTTATTTCAATTAGCTAGTGATAGCTAATTAAATCTGCCAGTGACAGTCATCATTTCAGCTGGCAAAATCGACAATCTAGCTAGAAATAAGAAGCCTGTTTTTGTTTAAATCTGTCTGATATCAAGGGGCCCCTTTGTTTCAAATATCAATCTGATGAAACTGTCCCTGTTATCTTTGCCAAACTGCATACACGCCATGCGAGACTGGAGACCTTGACGGGCGTAGACAACAGCAACTAAGACGGGGCGGGGTTTCGAAAACAGTCAGTTGCAGTAACAGAATGTAGGAGCTGTAATCCCTGAATGAGGCTGGAAAAATTCAAAAAAAAAAAAAAAAAATGGTACAATAGTACATTTATAATAATTCAATTCTGCAGCATCATTCAGAGTTAGAACACAGGAGTGGGACTATTTTCTGGCAGGTGGAAATTCCAACACGAAGGCTCTTGCCGTAATAAAGCTGTAACAGGCTTTTGATTTATGATTGCTCGGTGGTGAGTCTGTGTGTCTGAATGCCTTTATGTAGAGTGCATATACATATATGCTGCACAGCACCATGTGTTCCCATACTTGTATAACTGTGTGTTTGTGCGCACGAGTGTGTACCTGGAGCAGTTTCCAGCGTGTGTTGAGATCGTCGATGCGTTCCAGGTTGCTAGGCGACAGCTGGACGTCGGGGGGACCAAAAGCGGATGCCAACTGGTTCATGTGAGTTACATCATCTTTAATCGGAGCAATCTCTTCTTGGAACTCCTGCAAAACACACACAAACACACGCACACATACACAAACATATAGACAAAAATAAAATCTCAGGTCATTTCTGGTTTTAGTCCTTGGTACATTCACTATAACCCAGTGGCGCACCATCAGGACAAGCAAGGCAAGCAGCGCTCCAGCAGTTAAAGCTAAAAACAGACATCAATTAGAACGATACCGAAGTGGACGCGATATCTCTCCGTACATCTCAGAGCAGAGTTCTGTCCCGTAAAGGATCTGATATTGCCTGTTTGCATTCATCTTGTAATTCACTGCCCTCTTGTGGCCGCAGTGGGCTATCGTCTCTCGGAGCTAGGTTGACTACAGGCCGTTGCATCTACCGTTTATGTCCTTTTTTGCGGGCGTGGCCGTGTCCCGCTGACAAAGGCTGGGGCTCGTCAATCTGAGAGGGCGCACATGCACATTGCGGATAATCCTGGGATCACTGACGGGTGACGGGCTATAGCCACTCGTGTCCTTATCAAGCTGCCCTTGATTCAGCTTCCACCATCCTGAGATCGGTTGTGATGTGTGCGGAAACTACTCACGCATTAGAAAATGACCTCATCGGCCTTTTCCTCCTAAGGATTAAGAGCAAGTAAATGAGCAAATTACACTGTGATTTATCATCTCAAATTGTTATAAATTGCCTCACTAATCACCTTGGTCAACAAGTATGACCACGAGGAGCGCAGGTGGATCTTTGGCTAGGTAAAAGTCACCACACTCCACTGCTATAAACAAATAAAACTCTCACTGAGAAACCTAGCGGCCTGCATTATAATTTACATATGCTGCAATTGATACGCTGAGTGACTGTTTGGCATAAAGTAGGTTTGCTTTATGGAACAAAATACAAAAAAGGGGCTCTATTCTTTCACTCACACTCAAGTTCTGAAATGCTGAGAGGCCGAAAGGCCTGATGGTTAATAATTTACTTCCAACATGCTTATCTTCCGTCAGGAAAGTTAAAGAGAAAACCAGTGCAGAGAAAAAGGTCAGAAAAGGGCTTTACCCTTTTGATGAAATACGGGGCCTTTAAGGATGAAACTAGTCTTTTTTTAAATTTTAGCCAGTTTACTAGAATTTACTTTAAGTAATAACTCCTGACTACAGTATTTTCCAAAGTGTAACAGGTTTTTTTTGTTTTTTTTTGTTACTAGTCTTACATGTTTGATTATTTGACAGCATGACTTGTAAATGCATTACAGCTCACCACCCAATTGGTTAGTATCAGTGAATGGGGAGGACTGCATCCGACAATTCCTATAATTTCCTGAAACCGACAAACAGTTATTGTGTGTCGCCCCTTTTTTTCATGGCAGCAGGTCCCCCCCCCAACCTTTGAGTGTGGCCATTGAGAACTGCCACGGACACTTCTGTCCTCAGACGTGGTTGGATGACATATTGTACAAACTCATTTATTTTCAACATACCCTGGGCTTTTCTAAACTAAAGTATACCCTGTACAAGGAAAAACATTCGATACAATCTAAAAACTATAGCATGCTCTCCAAAGTGATCATCTACAACTTGACAAAAAAGTAGAGTGCCAAGCAAGCACTGGGGTAGAATTTACTGAAATGTTTATGATTAACTGCTCAATCACTGTTAATTGTTGAACTGGCTTTTTGTAATAAGGGTCATTCCAGCCCTTTGATGCCAGACTGTCCAGCCGAGAAGATTGTAGTGTCTGGGTGTCTGAGATGTGCTTATTGTAAGCTGTGCCTAGTGGTATTTGTTATTCAGAGAAGAGACGAACCGTGGCCTTTCCCCCTCGCTGCAGTTTGGTATCATAGGCTGGTGGGGGAAAGGAGTGTTTAAGCAGACTCTGTGATGTTGTTTGTAGCGTCTGCTTCCTGGGCCCAGATTTAATACATTCATTTAAGTCAACGGAGACTGACCAGAGAGTGTGCTTCTCTATTCATCGATTTGCCATTGTCGGCAGAATCCCAAAACAGCTGGACATGGGCAAGAACAAGAAGGATTTTATTTTATTTTCCTTTTTTCTTAGCCGGCGTGCTGCTTGATGGGATCAAAAAGAGAAAACTGTATTATTTGAGTAACTTGTAATAAGAAGGGTGAATCCTTGAACTATATAGTGAACTGTTTAGATACTGAAATGTTTTTGAGGTGCTCCTGGTAGGATGTACACCCTCTTTCTTGTACGTTACAGATTAGTAATGCAGAGCCAAGTCCAGGAGAGACTGGCTGGGGGTACAATGCGGAGAGGAGTGCAGAAGCCACAGTTTGCCACAGTTATGAATTGAATTCACAAATTTAAGTAACTGCTGAAAGTCTCCAGTTGCCCAGAATGTATTGTTGTTTGTATAATTGATGCTGCCTTAATCTTATATGTTTGCTGGAACTCTCCCTCTGCTTGCAGACACCCTGCAGATTGGAAGTTCCACAATAAAGTGTATAAAAACTAACTATCCAGGCCAGACTGAAGAACCAACCTCTGCTTTTCTAACGTTCTTGAGCTGATTTACAGCCTCACTCAAGCACAGAAAAATTAATACAACCATTAATTTGTGAAAGAATAAAATGTGAGTCATTGACAAATTGACAAAATCCAATGTCCTGGCTGTGATCCAAAATGAACTGTAAATTCTTCTGATAGCCAAGGGCCATTTATAGAATATGCAGCAGTTCTCTGTGAACCCTCAAACAGCCATTTAAACTTGTGGGGACCAGCATTTTGGTCCCCATTAAAACTGTCAGACCCCACAAATATAGTCAAACAAGCATTCTTTATCTAGCACTGAGTGATTGCTTGTTCTGCTGCATCGGACCCACTTCAGACTCTGCTTGAACAATGTCCACCTGCTCCAGAACCACACTATTTACCTCCTTTAGAGTCGGCAGAGATTCCTGTGTCACTGTGAGCATTGCAAAAGAAATCCTGTTGATGACTGATGACTTTAGCTCCTTCATATAGTGACTTTAAGACCAACTGCAGTGTTGGCACAAATTAAAAAAAATATCATCATCATTTAGAAGCAAAGTTAAAGGCATTAAGCTTTTCATTGATTCTTTTTACTTGAACAGGGGGCTTGAGGAAAGGCAAGTTTATTTGTAGAGAACTTTTTAACACCAAGGCAATTCAAGGTGCTTTACTTAAAACTTAAAAGGCATTAAGAAAGGAAACATGAGGCAAATAAAAAAACTAATTTAAATAGGATTTGAAATTAATTTTATTAATCTAAAATAGAATAAAACAGGATAATAAAAATTACCGTACAGTTACTGTGCAGTGCAAGATAAGACAGTCAATGTGCAGTGGTAAGATAGTCCCAAGTTTAACTTAATTAAACTTAGTGGCAAAGAGACGCAATATGCCTATGTTACCGATGCCTGAAGTACCCCTGAAGATCCCTGAATTTGATGCAGTGGTGGACTTAAGGTCAACCTTCGTTTCTATTCCATTGCATCCTGATAAGCCAGCATCTCTTTGTTTTTCACCTATGAAGGTCAGCTGTGTATGGCAGAGAACTGTCCAGAGTTCCTGCAAATTGATTACAATATAGGCCGCAGTGGTAAGGAGAGATCTGGATGACCTCATGTTCCCCGTTGGAAGTGCTCTGCTTCAATACGCTAATGATCTCCTCGTGGCCTCCCCTTCCGAGGAAGCCTGCAAAACCTGCTCCATTCTCCCCCTGAAACATTTGACCAAGCAAGGTCATAGAGCGTCGCCTGCCAAGCTGCAGTTCTGTCAGCCAAGGGTTACCTACTTGGGGTACATTTTGGAAAATGAATAAAACTGCTGTCCACAGCACCTCCTCTTCACACAAACACAGGGATGTGCTCTTTTCTTGGCCTCACCTTGGGTATTTGGTTCAGTAACATGGCTCTCATTACCGCCCCTTGGCTTATAATTCTTCTAAGCTGCTTCCTGTAGTGCAGAGGATGCCAGCTGTTTGCAGGCCATTGCTGCCATAGCTATCTTAATTGAAAAGTGAGCCTCCCTTGTGATGGGCTCCACATGTAAGGTTTTTGTTCTTTATGTTGTTTTGCATATTCTGAACACTTGTGTCACCCAGCATATGACAGCTGTTTGTAGATCAGGTTACGAAGGGATCATTCTGTCCAGCTCTAATATTTCTGTACATAGGACTCCACTTTATATCCATCCACATTGCTCTCATTGAATCCAATGATGAGCTAGTTACGCATGACTGCAAAACATTGGTTGATACAATTACATCACCTACGCCTGATTTGTTGCAAAATCCCATTCAAAATTCAGATTTGACTTCCTTTTGTGATGTTTCAGCAATGAGTCCCTCAGATACATAGTATCATTCAGGTTAAAGCGTCACCACCGAAAGAGGTGTTGTTGAAGCGCATGCCCTCCCGCCTGGCACATCTACTCAACAAGTTGAGTACTCAGACATGCACCTGCATTTTGGGACTCTTTTCACCTGTTAAGTCACCCAACAGCTAAGGAAAGTGTTAGGGATAGATGGAAGTTGTATTATCTCTATCACCATCAGAGCTCAGGACATATAGAGGGAATGAATGGCACAATCAAGGAAAAGCTAACAAAAAGTATGCAAACAACAGGTTAGAAATGGCAGCATGCTTTGCTTTAGTGCTATATTCCATCAAAAGTACAGCTAAAAGGACCACAGGGCTAAGTCCACATGAAGCGCTAATGACCCGTGTCCACAGGTGCAAGCCCGCCGATGACACCTCACAGAGCCAACCTGATGTGGACAGAGGAATCCATGATTGACTATGTGCCAACTCTAACTAACATTCTGAGAAAGTTTCACTTGCAGATTTCTGCCAGCCTGCTAGAGCCTGGGAAAGACGCTATCCATCCTTTTAAGACAACAATCCCTAGATAAATTGTCTCTGTTTTGTGGGTGGAAAGGACCATAGCAGGTCCTGCTGACGATGAGAACTGCCGTAAAGGTGGAAAGGCAAGCAGAATGGACCGGAGTGGCCAGAGAGAATCAACTGTGCAACCCTGTTGCTCCTCAGTGTAAGTGGTGCTGCCTTCCTGCTGGAGCAGAATGTAAGACAGTCACCAGAGTACACTGGCTCACATATTCTCAACACAAACACTTGATCATCACCCATGATCCTGAGGGTGTTTCTTCATTCATCAACCACTAAGATTAGGAATGGTCATCAATATTCTCAGCCATGGTTTTAATTGTTTAGAGCAAATACACCAAGGTGTAACAATTATTCAGATCATAACAAAGTATAGTGATGGTAAATAGTGCTAAATTTAAAGTGGGCATCACTCAATCTGACCTTGACTCTGTCGATGTGCTCCGGTTGAGGGTCAATCAGCAGGTCTGCCACAGGTTCCCATGCCTCCTTCACCATCTCCGCCTGCCTCAGCTGTCCGTCCAGCAAGTCTTCCGCCTCCTGGAGTTCCATCAGCCGATGCAGGGCCAGCTCCAACCTCCTCTGCCACTCAGCTGA
The DNA here is from genome assembly GCF_016859285.1 of Xiphias gladius. Classification (NCBI taxonomy): domain Eukaryota; kingdom Metazoa; phylum Chordata; class Actinopteri; order Istiophoriformes; family Xiphiidae; genus Xiphias; species Xiphias gladius. Next base: position 13,332,863 of record NC_053412.1, on the reverse strand, counting down.
GTCGGTGTTGAGGTGGTCCCACTTGGTCATCACGTCATCTGCTTCCTTACGCAGGACTCGCCCCACGTTCTGGGCACGCTCTTCCGGGCTGATATCTGGGGGTGATGGGAAAAATAATCGTCTCAAGCCCTGAAAAAAAAACATCTGGTGACAACAGGAGCAACGTATATAACTGTATCCTCACAGGCTATGGCACATAATCCAAAAATCTATAAAACCTTATTTCTCTTCCCATTTATTAAGTCCAATATTTAAATAATGCCTGTGGAAAAATGTGTAAGTTATTGTGATTAAGGTCAAGTCATGGCACATTAAGCTGTTACTCCACTCTTGAATGATTTAATTCCTGGTCTAGACAATAAAAGGCATCCTGTCTTCATATCTTTGGACTATCAAAAGCCTTTGTAAGCATCATCATTGTTGCAAATGTCAAGCCACTATAGCATATTTCAATCTTGTCATATTTTTTGTTTGATTTATTTGAAGGCTTGCTGTGGTTGTCTGCTGAATGTTTTCAACTGTGCAGAGTACTAACTCTCCTCAGCTGAAATTTATGATGTGTCCATTTCAGTTTAATGCCTGTCACCTCTTTTAAAAGCAATCAAACACACAAGCACTAGCTGTGACAGTGAAGACCGGCTCTAGAGAGAGCACCTCACTTATATGTCAAACCACTTAGGCTGTTTGTGAAGACACACAGTAGACTCTCCTTTAGGAAAGCAAACTTAATTTAAACCAAGCAAAATGTCAAACATTCAAAAGAAATGTGTCAATTCTTGCTTTTTAGACATCCAATTCGAAGGTCAAATTGCAGAGACATATTGTCTTTCTAAGAGGAAATAGTGCTCGTTTTCCCCACTGCAGTAGTTATTAGTAGTTGGAGTTCACCCTTTCTTTCTTTCTGTGTTCTTCAAGTGTGTTGGACTTGACAGTTGAATAGGTTTAAAGGTGCTATATGTAAGTTTTCTCTGCCGCCAAACGTGGTTTCTTGCCGTGAGAGGGTGGTGGGGGTGATTGACGCTTGCTAAGAGCTTCAGCCATTGTTATGTTTACAATACAAGAGGTTAGAATACTCCCTCAAAGCAGCGCTACTTCTTCAGGGCAGCCTGGACGTTACAGTGACTTGCTATCGAAAAGTGACAAGACGGGCCGGTCACACTGGGGCTAGCTGATTATCATGCTAACTTCAGTCGAAGAAAAAAAGTGATAAACCAGAATCAACATTGGCGTTGTTTTCCAAAGCTGGAGACAGCTCTTGGTGAGTAAAGGAATGAAGTTTGATGCTGAACTCGCAACGTTTCTTCTGGACTGCTCAGTAAACAAATGTGAATGCTAACGTTGGCTAGGTAGCTATAGCAAAAACGTACATATAGCACCTTTAATGGGCCACGGTTAAAGTTCAGCTGTTTCTTCTCCAAGCCTGTTAACTGGACTGCTGCCCTGAGGCAGAAGGTGCTACAGGAAAGTCTGTGTATGTGTGCTAACCTCCAAGTGTGGTTGCTACCAGGCTCTTACTAGGGTCCAGAGTTCACTCTGTGACTCAAAGACAAGAGGAAAAGGAGCTTTAAGTCCGGGCAGGCAACAGGTTTGTTCAATTCAATTCATATTTTCCTTTGGGAAAGTAAGGGCTGATCATGGTGTTGCTCTGGTTGAAAACATCACTAATTAATGAGCTATTTCCTGTAATTACATTCCAGTTTCTGCATTTAAATGGCAGGTACAAGGTCTTGTCAAATGTAAATGCTCATATGGTACAATAAGAGTTTACACTGGTTAAAAGTCTGATGTTCTTAATCCATCCAGCGTAAAAAGCATCAAAGTATGTCTTCAATGCTGAAGGGGGGACAATCTCAACCCTTGTTAGAAGTGTACCTCTCTGCTCAGGTGATGGTGAGTCTGAGGGCAGCTCAGACAGGAAGACTCCTACATCGTCCAGAGTCTTGGTCATCACTGGCTCTTTAGCTCTCAAGTCCCTCCTGAAGCCCTGAAACGTGAAAAAACATGCACAAACATGTACATACAACAAATGTCACTGCATTGATCAGTACTGCTTTAATAGTTTATATTTTGTGTTACCGGGACATTTCTTTCTTTTTTTGTCTTTCATGCCTGGTAAACTTCATCTTGCATGAGACTTCTTACAAGTTTCATTAGGATGTCTCTCCTAAGACTCTCCTAAGTGTTTTTCTGCCACAATTACAAATATATTTGTTACACTTTTTGTTATCATATTTGCTTCTTGTTATAATGAGGTTTTCTTGTTTTAATGACATCTTTTTCATTTTTTGTTATAATGACATATTTTCTTATTTCTTGAAACTTTCTTTTGTTATATCATGAAATGTTTTTGTTAATCAAAATGTAGGTGTCTCTTTAAAACAAGAAACTTCTGGTGTTATATCACTTTAATCACTTGATCTTGTTATATCACAAAACTTCCCTAATATTACACAAAATCAACATATGTCAAACGAAAATCTTTTCTTTTTTATTTACGTTTTATTTCATGCTTGAGATGAGAGAGGCCACTGAGCTGAATGCTTATTTAAGTGCACCACCATTCCTGATGTCATTATACCCTGTGCTCATAACCAAATCCACACACAATACTGATGCATAGGTGAAAAAACAATTCAAAAGCAGTTCTAAAACATCCTGCCACTTGTCTGAAATAATCATGTTATATTATTGCTCTTGGCTCCAGCGTCTCCTTTTTTCTACATGTGCAAATTCCTCATTATAATAATACACCAGCTTATCATGTTTTGGTGAGAAAAGGCTCTTGTAAAAACACAATTTGTCATAATAACACGAGAAATGTCTTGTAAACTTGAAATAAGAACATTTTCTTGTTACAAGAAAGGAACTGTGCAAATTCTTTTGTCATGGTGGCAGCCTTTGCATTGCAGACTGTGACGGCATAATGTCATAACCCTGACTACCAGGGATCATTATCAATCACGGAAGTGTGAATGCTATTGTTCATGCAGCAGCAAGATGTTCTCAAAGTCTGAAAAGTTAAAGTACAGTTACAATAACAGACAATTTAAAGATGAAGATATGTATCCATTCTCCTAGCAGATTATTGCTTTTGGGCCACGGGACACTGAAGTACAACTCTGGCTCCCAAGATAAGAAATTTCCACACCCCCTGCTGTAGAGATGCATACAACAGCCTCAGAAAGTAATGATTACAATAATTATGATCACAGACATGTTGAAAAGATTGTTGTGGGAAAGTTTGCATGTATTCTGTGTATGGGATAATGCACAAGAATAATGCACAAACATTGCCACTTTTATAGGTTCAAGTGTCTGTGTAGCTGAGTGGCTCCTACATACACTTCTACCTTCATCGTGAAATGCTTCAACTGAAAGCCTTTTCCTAATGCGTATCAGAAGGAACTCATCATTTTGCAGAGTCACTGTAGCTTTTATACATAAAATTACCAAATCCACAGGGCCAATCATCTCGCTTCTCTGCATAAAATTGGTTTTTCGTTTGAACTGTCTGACTATACTTTCCATTTATCAGGGGGCCTTGGATCTGTATAATGTTAGTGAGAGAGACATGAGGTATGCCGCGAACATAAATGGCTTCGTTTGCAATGAAACCACAACACCTTTTATTATGAAAACAGACTCAGATGATTGATTAATTACTGCCCTGGTGGTGAGCTTTATAAAAATGTTCCTCTATTGTGACTCTGAGCTACACTTTAAAAGGAAGGAGGGATAGATACCGAAGTATTCCAGTAAGTTTCTGTGACAAGCAGTTTGCTTATTATTAGGGACTGGACAAGAATAATTTGTGTGGGGAGGGGGGCTGTACCTTATTATTGGTGTTGTACACCACACTTCCAGCACCATGCTAAACCCTCCCCCGGGCCATCAGGATAATTGCTTCTTCCCTCCATAGTGCAAATCGTCCACCGGACCCATCAGGGCTTCCTACTAACAAGACCCCAATACACACACCGACGTATCCCAGGTGGTCCGGACCCAGGGCTATGTTTTCAACGTATGACTCCGAGACCATGGGGAAGGATAAAAGGCGTGACCAAATGGTACCGCTGAGAAAGTGTAAGACAGAGTTCATGCTCAAAAAAGCCCAGGACCACAGACTGAGAGAAAACGAGCGGGCCTAATGGTGTAGTGCAAGCCATGGATGCCCAGCGCTCGACCTCACAGGCCCTCCCTCACTGCACCCTACGAGGCACACCGGGACTGACAGGGGAAAGAAATCAGAAGAAATCTGATAACACTGCCAAAACAACAGACTCGTTAATGGACCTGCAACCCTGAGCTGTGTGTGTGATTCAGACACACACACACACACACACACACACACACACACACACACACACACACACACACACACACACACACACACACACACACACAGACACACTCAAACATTCCTCTGGGTGCGCGCCTGGACAAGGCCTCGAAGAAGTAGCAGGAAAGAATGTATGAATCTGCGAAAGAATGTGACCAGGGACGATCGTGCAGGGCAGTCAGGGGTGACATGCTTCTTTAGGGTGATAAGATGTCCTTCTTGGTCAAATGTCTTCCCATTTAATAAATTTGCTCAAAGAAAAAAAACACCTTTGCCCGACTGCATTTGTGAGATCACTTGTTGACCGCTAAAAGGTTCTGCATGCCTCCCACTCGCTGCCCTGACCCGCACCCGGCAGGCCAATCCTCTCCTCTACCAGCGCTGCACGCCGACCCGACTACCTCCACTCTACAGGCATGTACCCAACAACTTTCCTTCAACTGCAAACCCGGTGCTTGAATCGAATTGGCGTTGTATAAACGTCCAGATTATCACCTATTTACTAGCTGTTCTCAGTTTGATTATACACTTTCATCATTCAATGCATCCCTTTCAGGAATAACTTGGCTTGTCATTCATTATTCTCTCTGTTTCTTGACTTGTGTGTTAGTGTGTTTTGTGCTGCTGTAGTTGTTGCTGTACTGTAATTTGTATAGAAGTTCTACTTGTGGTAATAAACATGTAAACATATAAAAGTTGGGTATTTTCTGTTCTTTTGCCTACATCTCAGTCTGTATGATTCGTTGCTACCTACCTTATTTACGGTTATTTTTCCCCCCAAAAGGCAATAATTCCTGGTTGAGAAACTCGTCTTGGCCACCAAAAGGAACTATTTCTTTTTGTGTTATTATGCCATCCAGAAAAAGCCATCCATGCTAGTCACCGCCAATAACAGCCTTGCATATAACCCCCTAGTAAAACATCAAACTGTCATGTTTACACTTCGTCCTTTCCTGATTGAACGAATGAGACATAATGTGTTGATTAGGGAGCTTTAGAGGTGTTGCTAGGTGGTGTATTTCTTACCAACTGACCAAGCCAGGCAAGCTGTTTCTCCCTCAATATACCTAAATTTACCTAAATATCCAACAAATATCACAAGGGGAGGCTGAAAGAATACAAATCTGGAGTGAGGAGAAGTTTAAAAAGGCGCTCCCCTGCGACTAACCTTTCAGTACAAAAAACAAAACAAAACAACAGATCCCTTTCCCCTTTTTCCACTGCCTTAATAAATTTCATACAGTTTCTTATGGAGAGTAAATACAATTGTGTGCAGAAGTTGGGTTAATGACATATTTTGTTGTTTTTTGAAGAGAAACGAAGCAAATACAACCACTGCAGCAAAGGCATTAAAAATGAGCCTTTCTTTAAATGTTAATGCACTGCAGCTTTTTATTTCTTGAACTGCAGATATCAAAGCTTGCAAAGGCTTTGTGTAGCAGCTCGGAGACTTTCTATTCTTGATTTAGGAATTTTCACCCACTCTTACTGCAGATCCCTTCAACTTCTGCGGTATTTTTAGTCTGTCCTGCACACACAGCATGTGCCCAGCTTGTGTTTCTTGAAGTAGTTCACGGTGGATTTGGAGGTCCGCCTTGGATCCCCTGACCTGTTGTAGAAGCTTGTCTCTTTTTAGTGTCACTTTTTTGACCGTCTTCATGACATTTGCATCCAGGATCTACTGATATTTACTGAAATCAATTCTTCCCTCTATCCATGCAATGTTTCCTGTCCCAATGGCTGCCACACAGAGCAGAATATTTCCACCACCAGGCTTAACAGTTGTCAAGGTGTTATTTTCACCAATGCTGCTCCTTTTTTTTCTCCAAATACACCTTTGGTGACTGTGGGCCTAAGGACTCGGTTTTAGCTTCATCTGTCCACAGCACCTGTTTTCAAACTAGACTGGCTTAACCAGATGTTGTCATGGAGACTTCAGACGTTGACTTTTGTGATGAGGTCACAGGTAAGGTTTCCTTCTGATGACTCTTCAGCGCACTGTTTGTGCATCAACACCGCACCGCGGAAAGGTGCTCTTTTGCAGTCTTTGCCTCTCTGCCCAGCAGACCTGCATTTTTCTTGGTCTCGGTCTTGATCCCGACTTCCACAGCTCCCCTTAACGGCCATTATTTCAGATGTTGGAAATTTCAAGCTGGAAGCTCTTTGAAATCCCAAAGAGTAAGTTAAGGGCTAACAAGTTAATGAACTTCTGAGACTTCAGAGGTAGAAAGGTAGAAACTTTTGAACATGCCACAGGTATTTACATTTCTTTCTCTTTTTTAAGTTCATCAGGTAAAAAGTAACAGTTTACTGACATTTGAACAAAGGCTCATTTTTAATGTTGTCTGCTGTAGTGTGCTCCCATGTATGTGTGTGTTTCCTCCTACCCGGTGTGTGTCCAGCTGTGACTGCACGGTGGGGACATCACCCCCTACAGGCGGCTCCTGCTCCAGCTGTTGACGTTTAAGCCTCAGCCAGTTCAGGAGCTCCTGCAATGACATGTGGAGCCGCTTCCACGGGGCCATCTCTGAGTCCAGGTGGGCCCTTGAAACGCAAACACAGACATTTTTGTTTCTTCTGCTTTGTGTGAACTTCATGGTTGTCCAGAACAAAGCCAGAGCATTTCCCCCTCACCTCATGCTGAGGGTCTTGTTGCGCAGGTCATTCCAGCGCTGGCTCATGTTGTCCAGACGTTTCCGGAGCAAAGCAGCGTCCTCTGAGTCCTTCAGCGAGGTAAGAATCCTTTTGCCATTCTCATCCAGGGAGTGGTACAGCTCTGTGTGGCTGTCAATCTCTGCCTGGAGGTCCTGGTAACACACACACACACACACAACATGCAGTAAGACTCAGTGGATAAAAAAGCAAGAGCAGTAAATTCTTTTGGAGCACACACTTCATTTTCTTGCTAATAGCAGCCATCTTTCAGGAATTCACTTTTTTCACTGCGCGGTTAGAGTGCTCAGTAATGGGATCAGGGGCTGAGAGAGTGATTTTCTCTCTAGAATTGAGCCATAATGCAGGGCTTAATGCATTGTGGATGGATTCACAAGAAATGATGTTTGAATAAAAATTTTAAAATCAAACCCGATGTATTTCTATGCTAAAGTACTACACATTATTAAACAGAATGATCAGCTGATAAAATGTGGCCAAAATGTCACATTTTATCACGAAGTTGATGATTTCATTTTAACTTTGTTGTCAATCATCATGAAGCATTAGTATCTCTATTTCAAACTAATGGTTTCACCTGATTTTAACACATTTTGGAGAAAAGCACCTCTATACTTGCTCTTCAGTTGACCTCAAATGCCTCATTTGAGGAGTGAGATGTGGAGTCAACTTACTTAGACTAGACTTTTAGTTCACATGGAATGCACTTTAGTCCCCAATGTGACAATGTGTCGTCTTGACGAAGATACAAAGTTTGAAAACAGCTAAATATTTCAATAAAATTTTTTTGGTGCACGGTACTAGGGGATTTATACCCAAATTCCCCATAAAAAACATGTACCAAACACGTCTTGTATTTATTAGCTTGACTTATAAAACAAAAAAAGGTTTTGCTACAGATGAAACATTTTTCCAAAAAGGAAATTCCTTAATTTAGGATAACATTGCTTAATTATTAAAGAACATGACTTGATTTTCTTTCCCAACCTGAACGTGGTAGACCTTCCTTCGCAGCATCTTCCAAACTTTACTCTGGTATCCAAAAGCTAGATGTCAAGAAGAAGAAGCATCATCATCTGCTTCTTCTAGTGCCTCAAGATTAGCTCCCAGTGTAACCGCATAAGAATGCCCTCTGTTTAAATGTGTGTGTGACAAAGAGAGAGATCCGGAGATGAAGAGTAAGGGAGGGAGCATCATGGAGAGATGGAGCGAGAGTTAGTTACACAAAAAAAAAGGGAGATGGAGCCGTAAAGTGTGAGTCAGAGTGAATTAAAAAGACAAAGGGGGGGAGAAAGAGAGAGGAGATAGAGAAGGAGAGAGGCAAAGAGACTTTGGTGTATAAAATGATGAGTGTGCTAATTTTTCAATTAAACGTTATCTGCGTGTTGTAGCCCGAGATTGTGTGTGCGCTCTCTGGATGCAATGCCCTCCACCATTATAATTGGACACAGAAGACTATCTCAGCACAGCATACAGTGCTGCTGTTGTATCGAGAGAGCTGTGTGTGTGTGTGTGTGTGTGTGTGGAGAGGAAGTGTGCACAGCCTGAATTTCCACAGTGTGTCTTTGAAAATTCATTTTCCAAAATGCCGCATGTGTGCCTGTGTCTTTCCTTGACAATGTGTGCGTGCGTAAGAGTACGTGTGTCTGCGTGCGTGCGCAGGCCTATCCGTGCATGTGCCGTTGCACCAGAAGGAGTGTGTGGGTGCAGGGTGAGGGCCGAGGGTCAAAATATGTTCTCTCGCAGAACAGAGCCTTCCCTTCAACACCCACAATGCAGTGGGGGATTCTGCATTTGTCTACCAAGCAGCGATAGACCAATGAAATCCCTCTGTATGCCATGTCAACATTCCTGTCATACCGGCCGGGGCAGAGAGTCGAGGAAGTGTGTCTTAAAGTCTGGGTCAAAAACTGGAAATATACTGGATGTCTGGTAGATTCCACATTACAAGATGTTGCAATCATTTGCATTTTCATTTTCTTGATTTTCTGTGTCAGTAATGGAGCGTTTCTGCACTTTTTGGTAAACACTCGTCGGCGTGGGAGCGACCACAACATCTTTTTCTGTTGGCGAAGTTTGAGTTTCTGCAGATGACACCGTTTTCTTGTCTGCTCAGCCACAGTGCTGTAAATCACTCCTCCCGCTGCCACAAACAGCTGATGGAAACCCAACATTTCCTGCGGCTTTTGCTTCACATTAAAGGACAGGTTCACATTTTTTCAAGTCTGTCTTAAAACAATACTATGTATTGTGATCATTGTTTTAAGACAGACTTGAAAAAAAAAAAAGAAAGATTCACACTGCTCAGCTTGAAAGCTTGTGGTTGTTTATATTTCATCTCGACATGACTCACCCATATTCAAACAAACAGCATAAGAAAAAACTTGCACTGGTAAAAAGACTTGGACTAGTCAGTTTTCTGTGTTCTCCTTTTTCTGCACTGAACAGCTCTCTTGCTATTTTCTATGGAAAAACTATGGTAAAACATGGATCCCGTGTAAAATAACCCAGACTCTTACTGAAATAAACCAATGTGAGAAGAAACATGAATGTAAAGCTCACATTACTTCCAAATGACTCAGTTTGGATTCACTTCAGAATTCAATTATCCTCAATGAGAAATACATTACCACTGTGTTACACTGCAGCTGCTGCATGCACTTAATTCAGTCTATATACAGTGTGTGCTGATTATGCATGCTTCAACTAATGGAACAGAAGCTGTTGGACCCTGTGTTTTCCAGGCTGTCTGTTAATGTGTCACACGGAAAACGTTCTGACAGAGATTACGAGCGGCAATGAAAATCAACGCTGCAATTACACAATAAATAACCAAGTCGTTCAGTTACATCTTAATATGTCTGACCTGACATGTGTGTATGTATGTCAGGTATGTATGTGTGTGTGTGTGTGTGTGTGTGTGTGTGTGTGTGTTTGCGCCCCACCTTCCACTGTGCCAGCAGGTTCCTGGCTGCCTCGGGCTGCTCCTGCAGTCTCTCCTTGTTGGTGGCGTCTATTAACACGTTGCAGGTGGTCTCAGCCTCCGTCAGCCAGTTGAGGAACTTCTCCAGGTCGAGGTAGAACTGCTGCAGCAGCTTCAGAGCTGCCTCCAGAGCTGCCTCCCTGTCGGAAACACTGAGGAGACACGGATGCATGACAACATACATGTCACAAGGGTAAACTAGCTGCTGTGTGGACAGTAATTCAAAATGTAAGCTGACATTTTACCAGATAACAATATTAAATTAAGGCTCTGAGTGTAAAAATAGGATATAAACAGAGACAAGCAACAATGGAATCATTTACCATACAATTTACAAGATGAATTCTGCTAGCGATATTACATTCATCTATTGAATTTCCTTTTACAGGCTATTCCAAGTGGCTGTAGCAGAAGAATGTCACATAGCACAATGGATTCTGAGAAATCGGTTTGCAGAGATACGATGGAAGTTTGCCCAGAATGGCTTTATATATAAAAATACACCAATGACACAATCGAAAAATGGACAGAATTTTCACATGTGGAGACACTGTGCTGATGCATTCATGTAAATAGAACAAAATCACCAAAATCAAGAACCGCTAAAAACTTTGTAATGACCAGCATTATACGACGTCTAAAACCAAAGTTTCTTCTCAAGATTTTCAATATGTTCCTTAAAGTTATAATGAATTTAGGAAATCTAAGCCTATTTTTGATACTATTTATGGTCAGGTATTTTGTTTGCGATAGCAATTCAGTGTATTTACATTCAGTAATTACGTCTCTTTACAATAGTTTTCATTTTTAGTGACAGAGTCTGCCATTTCTGCGCTGGATTCAGATAGTCTTCATATCTATGAGTGATTCAAAGGAAACAATGCAGCATGTAATCAAGCATTAATGTTTGCAATTTGATTTCATTCAGCTTCACTTTTTACTATTCACTCTCCTACACTATATCAAAGCTGTTATTAAGTTACTGCAAATGCTAACCCAATATTTCCTACTGCTGCTACTTCATAGGGGTGGCTTTTATTGTGAAGCACTCACAGGAAAAGCAAAGTATTTATCCCCACGGCTAAGGGGCCAGTATACTCCGTCAGAAGCTTGCTGGTGCTTGTTAGATTGTCAAATAGCTCTGGCAACCCCCTCTCCCTACAGCTTTGCGTTATAGATTGGGGAGAGGCTGTGTCCGACCATTTCTCTCAACTTTCCAAAGCAGGTGATCCGACATTCACACCCACTTCAGCCAGCTGTGCGGAGGTGAGACAGTACGCAGGGTTTGAACTTCTCTCTCTACCGGTCTTTTGTCATTATCTGTTAAGGAGCATTAACGTGCAGGCTGATCAGAATTTGATTGTCCTGATGATGCGCTGATTATGCAGAATGACATCACCGAACAGTCCAATCAGTGAGTGCAGAACAAATGACCCAAACTACAGGTGTAAAAACACACTACAAAAGAAGATCCAAAAATATACAAAACTCTACCATCTGCATAACAATTAGTATAAGTTCCATGTGCACCTTAATTGTTTATGTAAAGTGAAAATAAAAACGGGCTGAACACAGAACCTTGGTGCACTTCATTTACTACAGTAGTTTAAATCGAGCCCATTGAATTTCACACACTGAGTCCGAGATTCATATATTAAACAACCAATCAAAATTATTAAAGCTTTCCTTTCTCATTTCTACAGGAAAATAAGGGCGGCACATCATATTGGTTGCTTTTAGAACTATTCTTTTTGTCTTGTGTTCATACGAGTTGTAAAACGGTGTTTATACACAGCAAGTGTGTGTCATTACCGTTTGTTGATGTGTGTCCAGGTGGCCTTCATGTTATCATTCACCTGGGTGACCTTGTGCGTGTCGTCATTGGCGTACAGTGTTAGCAGTTTGTCAGCCAGCGCATTGGTTTTTTCCACCTGACCCTGCAACTGCTGCAGCTCCTTCACAAAGAGCTGGAGAGGGAGGGAAGGACAGATGAGAGAAAAGAAGGAAGTTGTCAAACTGAAACAACTGAAATAACAGGATGATTCATACCCACTATCTAAATATCTTTTGAGTTATCCCCAGTACGAGTAATATCATATTTTTGAGCCATCTGTTTATAAATCTCACATATATGTTTCTAAATATATGTATATATATATATATATACATACATATATATATATATATATATATATATATATATATATATATACATACATATATACATACATACATATATACATACATACACACACATAAATATACATATATATATATATTTATGGATTTATACATTTATACATACATGTGCACATACACACACAGACACACACACACACACACATACATACATATATACATACATACATATATATATATACATACATATATATATATACATACACACATATATATATACACACACATATATATACATACACACACATATATATACATACACACACATATATACACATATATATATATATTTATGGATTTATACATTTATACATACATGTGCACATACACACACATACACACACACACACACACACACACACACACACACACACACACACACACACACACACACACACATATATATATATATATATATATATATATATTTACGGTGCCAACATATTTATGTTACGCAGGCAGTGAGTAATGTCTAGCCCACCTTCAGTTCAGCGTTTTGTCTCTTAAGTGAATCCACTGTGTAGGTGATCTCCTGCCAGGACTCTAGCCTCTCACTGGCCGACTTGATGAGATGATCCACCACCTTCTTCGCATTCAGCCAATCGGTGGAGTCCTGCAGCATGTTGTGAAGCTGCATTGTCCTATCTGAGAGTTTGGTCTGGGAGTCCTCCCAGTGAGTTTGAAGCCTGTCAACTATGACGACGGGAAGAAAGACAAAATCAAACCTGGAAATTGTTTAAAAAGTAGAATGATAATATGTGAGATCCTGCTCTACTTTGTCATTTTTTTGTTAGATTTTTTGTGGCATATCTTGCTTAGCTGCCACAGTGTCGTTTTAGATTTTTAATTCTGGGGTCTGCAGAACATTTAAATGCACATTACAAAATGTCTGACATGTGTACCTATCTATTCCAGTGGTGAGACTTTGATAAAAAGTCTGAATAGCCCACTTAAAATCTCAAAAATCAAACACATGGGTTATAATTGGACACTATGGGGGCTAATGACTAGTGTATTTTTCGGAGACTATTTTCCGTGGCAGATTAATCACATCTGATGCTGTATTGAGTATTTGGGGCAGCGGGATGGTGTGTGTGTGGGACTGAGTCAAAATAAACTACAGTGTGTGTGTTCATGGCAATGAAGGAACGTGTCACCCAGTGCAACAGTGAGGCTCGCTGATGTGTTTTTAATAGTTTCTGGACAACAACAGAGCTCTGTGTCACAGAAGAATAAGATACATCAGGCTTGGATACACACTGTACTTGCTAGTAGGATCAACTCATTGTTGGTTTGGGTCTAAAACACATAATACTACCAGACTTTTCCTTTTTGGTGTTTGTGTAAGGTGGTGTATATTTGTTATCAATACATTTGTCTCTATTTTCTAGTCTAATAGTCCAAAAAATCAGCAGAAAACACTTTCTTCTGTGTTTTAGACATGCTCAATATGTGTGAAAACAGCCTGGCATCAGGTCTCTCTAGATGTTTATTTACATCTGTAGTCTTAATAAATACTGAACTCCTGTCATGAAAGTCAGAAACTACAGCAGATCTTTTTCTATGTTCAATTCTGCATTAGATTGGATAAGAGTATTGATATTTTGCTTTACCAAGCCTTCCTTTTAGTAGGCCGAACATTGCCATCCTGCATCCATAAGGGTGTGTCATATGTAAATAATATGCAGATAAGGCACCACTGTAGTGTGCAACATTCTTGTTTTGGCATGTGAATCAAATCAGTCTGAGTTGTCAGACTTTACCATAAAGGTGTGGGTGGTTTCAAACATTTGTTTCACTGCTTGAATTTGCATTGGTCTCTGTACAAATTGATGAAAAATGAAAGCTTTGTTTTTAAGGAGATGAGACCATTCCTAACACGAGAAGCTTTAGCTCGTGGTGCCATAATATCTGTGCCTGTGTGTGAGAGACATACTGCGTTCAGTGATAGCGTTGCGGCTCTCCTGATTGCTGGTTTTGTTCTTCAGGTTCTGGGCTGCGGTGACCTGTCTCTCCAGGAGGGGACGACGCTGGTCCAGCTCCTGCAGAGATTCCTGAAAACACACGATCAATACTTCTTCTTCTTTAGCAGTAAAATAAATGAGTAATAAATACATACAGGATCTTGTTTTTATACTTATATTAAACTTTAATTGGAATATAAGTCATTGGCACTGGAATTATTGGCATATTGTCATTATGTTTACAGAAGATGTAATCCGGTCGCATTTACGTTTCCTACAAAACGTAGAATGCTTATCCTAATTATGTACACAGATATGCTAAATCTGTTGGCTGACTTTCAGTACGCCATATTTTCATGTAGCCCACTAAACCACACCAGTTCCCTCAGTGTTTGCCCTGGCTGTTTATCTAGTGACTTGTGACTTTTGAGGTCCCGACCTTGAGCTGGGTGATGTTGTCGCGGATGTCGTCCAAGTCCGCCACCACCACTCGCTTGTTCTGCACCATGTTATCCAGCATGGTCAGCCAGTCAGTCAGCTCAGCCCAGGACTTGTTGAACTGACCCAGCGCCGCAGAGTCAGGCTGGGAACTTCCGGTTAGACTTTCACCTGGGACACACACACACACACAAACACACACACACACACACACGCATAATGTTAAACCATTTACTTGTGTCCAGTTATAGACGTCGCAAAAAGGAGGTAAAAGGCTTCCTGCTAACAACAATTTTACAGAATGTGTTGTATTTTGTTGTTGGTATGTAGGATAACTCAGAGTGACAGGAGACTAGTTCAAGGATGACAATGATGTAATGACACAAGTCTCAATACTTTTGGATTGCCACAAAGATACTTTTTGCAAAAATTCAAGCTTACCATAACTTCAGTAAAAATGTTAAGCTTACACAGGATACAGTTTTATAAATTCACATTAAATACACTATGTTTCATTCTACATTTTGATAAAAGCTTGCAAAACTGTAATGGACATTAAACTGAAGGGAATATTCGGGCATTCCATCCTCTTGTTCTTTGTAAAAAAATTTAAAGAATAAACAATATAGAATATATATATACAGAACACCTTGTATCATTAGCAAAATTGATCCCAGTAGATCCTTCTTGTGTATTAAGTGTAAATTAACATTTGGTGCTGCTTTCAGAGTTTCATGGGCCCTATTCTAAAGTGAAAGTGAAAGTGGTAGGTCTTTGGCGCACAAACTGTGTGGGCGTCTCCAAGTTCACCTGCTGTTTTGGTTTATGTAGGTGAAGCAGCGCAAAGTGCAAAAGGGTTGGGTGAGGTGGAATATAAATCGGAGGGCGGGGTGGTTAATAAATTCAGTCTTGTCCAGTCACATCATTGGTCTCCTCGCTCACTAATGGAGGGGTCTTCCGCTTAAAGGGGCACTTATATCTTAAAAGAAAGGTTTTCAGAAATGCAGGTTAGTAATCTGGAGAATATGACGCAACCTTCAGAAACAACCCAACATTCTTTCCCTTATAAAACAGCCCATATTCTCTTCTGGGGTAGGGTGTGAAAGATCTCTCTTTACCAGAGGGTAACATTAGATGGGGTATCTTTGATCCAGTTGTGCGGAGTGTGAGCGATTATGAAGAGCCTATTAAGAAGCTTATGCTATGATGAAGGGAGATGCAGTTCCCTGGAGGGAAGTCTTCCTTAATTTTTGTTCCCTGGAAATAAATGCTTAGAATGCAGAAATTTGTTTACACTCCCAAAAGCAGTGGAAATACGTCCCCGGATCTGAATGGCACTTAATGCATGGAGGAGAAAGGGCACAATTTATTTTGTGCAAAGTAAACTTTAATTTTTTATGCTGATTCAAATGTGTCCACTTTAAGCATTATTTTGTCATTACTGCACATTGGCTCCATGTATTTAGTTTGCGCTCGGTAATAAAAATCACCAAAGTGGCAGCAGATTGATGAAAGATAATAGCACAGCTCTGAAGCACAATATTTAAGCCCAGGATTCCAGTTTTTTTCTTGGACTGCCATCCACAGAGCGAACCTTGGACTCATACAGATCAAAGCACGTAGGCAAACTTCAAACTTCTTTGCAGCCAGACAACAAAATATATTCTATTTCACTGGATCCACAGAAAACCGCCTACGGGGGTGCCCTGGTGGCCTGGTTTGAGTCCAAAGAGACCTTTGTTGCATGTCATTCCATCTCTATCTCTCTATATATACAATTGACCATCTAACAAATGCCTTTTTCAATGTACATATGGGCATGTAAGGTATTGTTTCATTATGCAATTGAAAAATTGTGATACTCTACATTAAACACTTGCCACGAGAGCCAAAGGCTCTGAGCCAAATGTAATCCCAGTTCTAGTCCTAACTCCTTAAATCCTCTAAAATTGCATTATCAAGTTGAGCACCGGCAAAAATATGCACTATACTCAAAAAATCATTATTTCTTGTAATCAGAGCTGTCTAACACACTCAGAGGATCAAGAGGCATACACGTCAACGGTCTCGAGAAACAGTGAGTCTTACTGGCTTTTCTGGTCACCAGGAGAGCATCCATTCTCTGTTTATGTTGCCGCACCAGCTCCAGGATCACGGTCCAGTCTTCTTTCAGCTTGGCATACTTCACCTGTCTCACACACACACACACACACACACACGCACGCACAGACACACAAACAAAGGCCAAGTAAATGTTGACAGCAATGAGTTCATCGATAATCGAGTTGTACATATGCAATCAAAGGCTTTTATTTTGATAGAGCAACTTCAGGTGGAGAAAGCTTAGTATAACCTTTTCAAGTCTAATATGGTTCAGTGCCTTTGATCTTCAAAAGATGAAATGTTCTCTGACATTTACTGTATTAATGAAGAGCATAGCACGGATCTGATGAAATGTTAAAAACAAAGCTACTGGTGAGATGAAAGGCAAAGCGTTACATTTATTAGTAATACAGCAGGCAAGCACATTTAAGACTGAAAAAGTATTTTTCGTCATCACTCTTCACCATCAAAAATACAATGCTTCAGCAATCGGGAAAAATAAGTTATTGATTTGATTCAGTGTGTGTAAAAAAAATAATGTATACGCTGCCTCCATAACATACACTCAACAGCATGTGAAGAAGAATATATGCCAGAGGAATTCTGTTGGTTCCAGTTTTGACAGTTCCCTCACCTTGTCTGGCTGGCTGGGAGGAGTGTCCCTGTACAGCCGATCAGCTCGCTCCAAAGTTGATTCCACTTCTGGTTTCTTCGCTTGCACCTCCTCGATGATCTGGGGAAGAAAACAGGGAGACATTTTAGGGGGTACTGCCCGTGTTCAAGGCCCAGCATTTTCTTTTTGGAAGCATTTTGAAATTCTATTATTCAAATCAGGCAGCAATGTAAGCTAATTGTTTGGAATGGTAATGAGGTATATGTGGGAAAATAGCAGCACAACAAAGCAAACAAGACAAGACTGGTTTGTGTGTGTGTGTGTGTGTGTGTGTCCTACTCTGGGCAGTGGCTCCTCGGGGCTGCGCTCTAGCTCGGCTCTGGTTCTGGACGCCCAGGCTGTCAGGTCGTCCAGCTCACCCTGAAGCTTCTCCAGGTCCTTCAGCAGACCCTCGATCTCCAGCTGGCGCTCAGGCAGAGCCCTGGACACCTAAACAAACACAGAAAAAGTTGAAAAACAAGAAAATAACAATGAGAGCCCCCACATGCTTAATTTTCTGATTTTAATTATTGATGTCTGTGTCTATAAATAAAATATGTCCATATATATATTCTATTTTGTTGTTAGTGCTATATGCAGTGTGGTTTTGACATTCCTTCTATCATGTCTATCTATTTTTCTGTTCATATTTGAAAAAAACTAATAAAGTAATATCAATCCCATAGGCCTAGACTGCCGGGGGACTTCCAACGATGCACCCAGCTCCTCTCTCCTCCTCTCCCTCTCCATCTACACGCATTCATACCCCATCAATGCTCGTTACTAACCAACTTTTTCTCTCTCCTCTCTCCTTCCGTCGCCCTCTGCAGGTATTTCTGCCCCAGGACCAGTCTGGAACTGGTCCACCTACCGCCCCCCATGATCCTGCTCAACGCCCACTGCTTCAATTATTATGGTTATCATTACTATCATTATATCTAGTTTCATTAGTATTATTATTCACCTTATTAGTATAATTATTAGCTTTATTATTAGTCTCCTTATTGTTATTATACATCTTTTGTATAATCTTTGTATAATATTTACTATGTTTGTATAATATTTACTATGTTGTACATGTACTGTGCTATGTTCGGCGGCAGACGGCCGCCGTCCATGAGCTGGGTTCTGCTCAAGGTTTCTACCTGTTAAAAGGCAGTTTTTCTACTTGCCGCTGTCGCTAAGTGCTTGCTCATGGGGGAATGTTGGATCTCTGTAAATATAACAATAAAGAGTCCGGTCTAGACCTGCCCTATATGAAAAGTGCCCTGAGATAACCTCTGTTGTGATTTGGCGCTATATAAATAAAATTGAAGTGAATTAATATTAAACAAAATAATAAATACAATAAATACAGACATACCAGGTTATGAGGTATGGACTGCAGTTGGTGGCGATGCTGCATTGTACTGTGTTGTTGCACTAGTCCTGTACTTGATAAATCCAGTGGTGAAATGTAACTACTGTAAGTATTGTTACTCAAGTACTGTACTTAAGTACAACATTAATACTTTTACTTAAAGGAAAACTTCCCCATTGTGGGAAATATTGCTTTCTTGCCAAGAGTTAGATGAGAAGATAGATACCATTCCCGCTTCCTGTTCATTAAATATTAGCAGGCAGCTGCTTATTAGCTTAGCTTAGCATAAAGACCAAAGCAGGGACACAGCTAGCCAAGCTCTGTCCAAAGGTAACAAAATCTTCCTACCAGCACCTCTATTCCTTTTTTAATGGATTACACAAACAACATAGCGGCTGCTGCGGCCGGCTGGACAGCTCGCAGACTTGATATGTGTGGTCCTGGAGCTTCAGTCGGACACCTTATAGCCGTTTTCTATTCTGGGCCTGCATTGCTGGACACGACTTTATATATCATAAATGCGTCTCCTCTCTGGCTGTGTTTTTCGGTGGTCAATGGAGGCTTTTGCTTTTTTTTTTGGGGGGGGTTGTGTGTTCATGACACTTCTTAACAGTGCCTTATCATTTGAGTATACAGCTTTGGGGAGGGTTTGAAGTGATATTCGATTATTTTGCTGAGTATGTTTCACTTAAGGCTCATACTCTCATAATGTTTTTCTAACTCACAGCACC
This sequence comes from Xiphias gladius, assembly GCF_016859285.1. Taxonomy (NCBI): domain Eukaryota; kingdom Metazoa; phylum Chordata; class Actinopteri; order Istiophoriformes; family Xiphiidae; genus Xiphias; species Xiphias gladius. Next base: position 13,313,421 of record NC_053412.1, on the reverse strand, counting down.
CTGTCAGTACCATTCAGTGTCATGTTTTTATACAACCAGTTCATTTAAAGTGGTTACATGGAATGTGAAGGGCATACTGTAAGTAATGTAATCAAATGGGAAAAAAAATCTTAAATTTTCTACAGGAAACACACCAGTCAGACAAAGAACACCTAAAACTAAAAAGAAACTGGGTGATACAAGTGTATTTTTCTTGTTTTTCTTAAAAAAAAAAAAAAAAAAAAGGGCCATTTTGATAAAGAAAAATATCCCTTTTACTCTAGAACACTCTGAGCATGACCCCAAAGGCAGATTTATTTTGATCAGGGGTCACGTTCAGGGAGAGCCAACAACTGTGCTGAATGTGCATGCTCCAAGTTAAAGTTGTGGGCCGTAAAACCAAAACAGTGAGTTGAAAGATGCTACAAAGCTCCGTAGAGCTGAGGGGAACTGTGTGGCTTCGTTACTAGGAGCAACGCCTTTCACATTACAAATAATCATTTGACTAATTTTTTAATATAAGATTATTGATTAAAGCAGCTTTAAGTAACCTTTTTCCCTTTTTTTGTTTTTTTCTTTCCTTTTTACAATGGGGTATTATATATATTATACTATATTATACATTATACACATACTACTACATATATACTTCCTTCAGCTCCGGATTAATCAATATCCCATTCTGCATGATGTGTGTATCAATAGAGCCTCATCACCATACCAAAAATCAGACATCACCTAATCAATACAAGACATGATTTTACAGCCGAACAGCTACAAAAACTACTCATTACCTTAATCAATACAAGACATCAGGATGTACGTTGCATGATTTTACAGCCGGGAACAGCTTTGTTCTGATGAGTGACGACGAATGTCTGTTGACTAATGCTGGTTATGCTGTTAGCCCTAGTTTGCTGACCTGAGCCCAGCGAGTGTTGATGATCCTGATGTCTTTGTGCTTGTCAGCAGGAAGTGTTATCTGTTTTAGTCTGGAGTTCAGACCCTCCACTGCCACCTTCTTGGCGGGAAGCTCCTCAACACGTGCCTGAAACACACGCGCACGCACGCACGCACACAAGCACACAGACACACAGACACACACAAATTATAAAGTCTTTTCAAGGTTGAATTTCAGAATGAAACATTACAGCATCTCATTGGAAAACATAACACCCTCTTAAATTAAATTAACCAACACAAAGCTGAGTGTAATGATAAAGAACTGTATCTCATTTACAGTATGCTAGCAACTATATCAAATTACATGGATCAACACACTCACAGGTATGAAAACAAACACACAGAGCTCAGTAGATCATCATAACTGCTGTGTCGTGTCTTGATGGTACCTGGACTCTGCTCAGAGTGTCTCTGATGTGCTGTGGCTCCGCAGGCTTCAGAGGTATGGCCAGGGCGCCCTCAGCCTTGTCCAACCAGCCCAGCATCGAGCCCATGTCCTCCTGCAGCTCTGTGGCTGCCGTACGTGTCTCTGCAGACCTGCAGGAGGAACAGCACAAAAAGAGGAAAGGAGGCTGAGATATGCTCTAGAGACAGGAATGCTCTTTGGAGGAGCGTCCTGATGGCTCAGTTGGATAAGTCCCACAATAGGTAACCACAACTCCCTTCCTATCTTCATCTATCCTGTTTTTTTCCACTGTGAATGTCCCTATATTGATGAGTCTCAGGGCCCTAACTATGGCAAGCTGCCACTACGGCAGTTAGATTGGATCTCTGTGAACTGTTCTTCACATGGACGTTGAACTGGACCAAGCCAGTGCCCACGGACCTTGAGATGCTCTCTCATAAAAAACAGAATAAAGAGCCCCCGTGGACGACGGAGCGAATCAGCTGGCCCGTGCACATGCTTAGTTGAGTTAAATAATCCAGGGAGTATTAAAATACCAACGGGCCAATCCGATTTTTCAGAGTGGGATGTGTGTAGAATGAACATCCCACAGCTCTGTCATATGGAAATTAATCAACCTTGGACTGTAATAAAGTGGTGGATATCTTTGCACAGATGAAAGGGGGAAATGTTATCTGGTTTATGGCAGGACAGCTAAATCTTAATATGCGTCAGTGTTTATGGAGGAGGTTCAAATTCTATTGAGGCTATTAGAGAACAGTGGACACACAACACATATTTTTATCCCCGGCCTCTATAGACAAATTAAACTGATAATATTCCGTAACAACGTTCTTTCAGAGACATATGAAAGTAAGGCAAACATATTTAGTATGGTTGTAAAGGACCTACAGGCCCACACACACACACAAACACACATTCACACACACACAAACACACACTCACACACACACACACACACACAAACACACAAACAAACCTCCTCTTGTGCTCGTTGAGCTGCCGGCAGGCGTTAACCCAGCGAGTGTTGAGTAATTTGAGTTGCGTTTGGAGCCGCGAGGCATCATCTGGTGTGCTCAACTGGCTGATGTCCTCTCCCGCAGAGTTCACGCGGCCCAACACCACTTCCTGGAGGGGTATGGCCTCCGACAGGTCCTACACGCACGCACACAAACGCAAACGAAGTGGGAGATTCAATAGATTTAAGGTGAAGATGACACCTCACAATTAATGTATTTCATTGCCTTTGATAGACTATGAAAAAACAACCCTTATATGTTAATTTACCCCTGAAAACGCATCAAACACCTTCATCTAAAACAAGGTGTTTGGTATGGTAACCAGAGATCACTCAAATTGGCCATTTTTTGATTAGAAAAATCAAAAATGAAACCTCTTGAAATAACTTTAACCTTAAACCCCTTTATGAACTAATTGAGTAGATTTTAAGGGTTGCATGACTTTTGGCTTTATTCAGCTATTCATTTGAAATGTTTGACAAATCCATTAAATCAATATAAGGTGTTATTGGGATATGTCGGGTTTGCTCTTGGCCTCATATTCTTCTTTGCATAAGACATGTTCTAACGTTCTTATGCCTATAATATGAATTTCAAAGATTGTGTTGTGATTATGGGAACTGTATAATAGTGTACCCTTACAATTCTTGTCAGTTGGTATGTGACTCCAAGAACTAGGTCATGTTTGAGTGTAAATGTAATGGTATACCTTATAGGCTATAAGTTAACCTTATAAGGGGGTGAAATATAGGCTGTGTTGTCTATTTAGTTTTCACCTTTACTTTTCATTTATCTATTTATTGTATACAGGAGGTCAATGTTGTTGACAGTTTACTAATATATATAACCTGGGTGCATGTAAAAAGAGAGAAAGGTGGGGAGAAAAGGAGGGAAACACGAGGGAGAGTTTTTCTTGTAAATCACGGTTTTATGAATTGCAGTACTTCATTAAAGTCAATCTACGTGGATCTCACTAGCTTGACTCTGTCTTGCAGAGGCTGCTGTGTTATTTAATGCTTGTTTGCTTGTGAGATTACAGACCGACTCTGGGGAGAGATATTCTGCCGGCGGGAAATAACTGACAACTACTTTGATAGGTGACTGGAGGCCTCTGGGTTTTCCATCACTGTCTTAGACAATGATAAGAATAAAATGTGTATAAAACATATTGTTCTGAGCAAATTTAGAGTGGTTTAAAACACAACCAAAAACACGAATAAAGTTTGTTAATATCAAGTGATGGTGGTTTTCGACGCAACGCAACGCATGCTGGGCAGTACTCATGGTTGGAGTCTCTATCATTGTTCACCTCAATGCTTGGACAGTTGATCTCACAGAAGTCCAGTTGAGTTTTCAGACTTTTTTGAACGTCCCCTTAACAGGACAGGCCAGAGATTCCCCCGAGGAGAAGTGAACGAGGGCTTGATAAACCACTACGTAAACGGACCATCGCTATTGCGTCCAGCAATCTTCAGTGTCCTGTTTATTTAAACCCTTATATGGTATTAAACATTTAAGACTTTATTTGAAACACTGAAAAAAGATGAAGCTGGATATATGTATTTCACTAATTATCTAACCATTAATTGTGATGTCATATATGCCAGACAGTGGCTCGAACTGACTAGTTTTGCCATGACATGTCATGACATGTTGCATCTTTTGAGGTCATGTTATGTGCTACTTGATCCTGCTGTGGCAGGGACTCTGCCTTTGCGTGTGATACTAAGATATAGCATCAGTTTTGGGCAGAAAAGTAAAGAGAAGACAGATGAAAGTGCTGACAGACGCAGTTTGGACTTATGTAACTTGCTTAAGGGCACTTCAGCAGCATTAGTGGACACTGGAGATGAAGTATGAATCATCCACAACTGGAATACACTCAGCAGCTTTCTGGGTACAAGCTGTCTTTATACTTGTACAGAAAAGCTTGTGTCTCTGGTTGTGTGTGTGTGCGTGTGTCTGTGTGTGCGTGTGCGTGCGTGTGTGCGTGCGTGTGTGTGCGTGCATGCGTTACCCTGATGTGCTGTCTGTGTGCTGCTGGCTCACTCTCGGCCAGTTTCAAAGTGCTCTCAGCATCATTGAGCCACTCCTCCAGAGCCTTCTGATCTGAAACAAACTTGTGCCACTTGGAGTTGCAATCCTGCCAACGCCTTGATATGCACACATGCAAGCACACAGAGATGTTCATTTATATCTGAGCACAAGCTTCATTTTTCTCATTTGGTTTCAGACTTTTGGACCCTACTGTATAGATATATGTATACAGTATATGTGAGAATATATATATATATATATATATATATATATTTGTATATATATTTATGTAGAAAACTTACATATACACTCAGTGATCACTTTATTAGGAACACCATGCTGGAAGTAGCCAATAGAAGATGGTAAACTGTGGCCATAAAGGGATTCACATGGTGAGCAACAATACTCAGACAGGCTGTGGCATTCAAACCATGATTGATTGGTATTAAGGGGCCAAGAAAACATTCCCCACACCATTACACCACCACCATCAGCCTGGACTGTTGACACAAGGCAGGTTGGGTCCATGGATTCATGCTGTTGATGCCCAATTCTGACTCTACCACCTGCTGCCTCGGCAGAAAACCAGATTCATCAGACCAGGCCACATTTTTCCAGTCTTCAACTGTCCAGTTTTTGGGAGCCTGTGTCCACTGAAACCTCAGATTTCTGTTCCTTTACTGACGGGAGTGGAACCCAACGTGGTCTTCTGCTGTTGTAGCTTATCAACCTCAAGGTTGGACATGTTGCTCATTCTCAGATGCTTTTCTTCTCACCACAGTTGTAAAGACTGGTTATCTGAGTTACTGTAAACTTTCCGTCAGCTCCAACCAGTCTGGCCATTCTCCTCTGACCTCTCTCATCAACAAGACGTTTCCATCCACAGAACTGCTGCTCACTGGATGTTTTTGTTTTTGGCAACATTCCGAGTAAAAACTCTAGAGACTGTTATTTATGAAAATCCCAGGAGATCAGCAGTTTCAGAAATACTGAAACCAGCCTGTCTGGAACCAACAATCATGCCTCATTCTGATGTTTAATGTGAACATTAACTGAAGCTCCTGACTTGTATCTGCAGGATTTCGTGGACAGCCTTGCTGCCACATGATTGGATGACTGGATAATTGCATGAATAAGCAGGTGTACAGTTGTTTCTAATAAAGTGTTCGGTGATTGTATATGCACAGTGACTTCAGAAAGTATTCAGACCCCTTAATTTTATTGTAGTGTAGATTTAATTTTAAATGGATATAACTGTCATTTTTGACCATCAATCTACACTCAAAAACCCATAATTACAAAGTGAAAACATGTTTTTAGACATTTTGGCAAATTTCTTAAAAATCAAAAATTTATGAAAAAATTTACTGAAACTCTTCAAGCTTCTCCCGTCCTTCTACCTGTTCATCCTTTCCCCCCCCTTCCTTCTCCCTCAGTCCCCTCCTTACTTCAGTCTGTCCTGGTGGAGTTTGTTCAGTTTGTCCCAGTTGGTACTGAGGAGGGTGGCAGTCTCCTGGATCCTCTGGCCCTCCAGAGGCCGCGCACTCGACACCATCTCCTCTCTGCGGGCCAACGCTCCCTCCACTGGGCCTCGCAGCTTTTCAATGCTCCCCTTCACCTCCTGTGTGTGCGAAGGCGTGTGTGGTCAGGGTGGAGGAGACACAGAGGCATGTGATTCAGTGGACGGCTTATGGTGGAAATATAAATTATTATCATGCACTGTTTGTGTCTGTAGCTTGTTGATATGGCCAGCCATTTTAAGACATGAAAAACTTCAGATTTACATCGCTAACTCTGTTGAGGCAGTTTAGTGCTGCTACCATGACAAAAATTTCTGCTCTGTTTCTTGTGACAAGATAATGTTCTTGTTCTTACAAGTTCCTTAATAAATTATTCTGTTTTAACAAGAAACTTTCTTGTTACAGCATATTATTTTATCTTGTTATATCTTTCTGTTAATTACACAAAATCAGTGTATCTCAAGTTTTCTTGTTCTAACCTGATATGCTAGTAGGTTGTTTAAATAAGAAAAAAGACCCTGCAGACTAGATATGACATGATTAATCTGGATATGTAGGGTGTCTCCATTATTTATTTCTGTGAGCAAAAGGCACAAGGAATGACAACCTGATACTAGGATTGACAGTGCACTTACAGGAATACTTGGCTTAGCACAAAGACTGAAAACAGGGGTAAGCAGCTAGTTTTGGCTCCGTCCGGAGATAACAAAAAAGCTGCATAGCAGCGCCTCCGAAGCTGGTAAGCTTTCACTGAAATGTAGAAATGACAAGGTGCGGTTGTACAGAGGGGTTATACGCGCGACTATTCCTGGACACTTGTCAGCATGGTGAGCTTGCCATGAAACCGGCAAAGACTCCAGGAAGCTGCTGCACCAGACCAACAAATACTCCAGCAAACAACCCCCACAGAACTACAACTTGTCACTTTCACACTTCGGTTTGGGTAAAGATTAAACAAATGAGATATAACAAGTTAATTTGTGGGCTTTAGTGGTGCTGGTAGGCAGATTTTGTGACCTTCAGACAGCTAACTTACTGCTGGCTGTAGCCTGAATGAACAAAGATGCAAGCGGTATCGACCTTCTCGTTAAACTCTCAGGTAGAAAGCGAATATTCATGCGTGCCAAAATGTCAGACTTATCCTTTGAATTGTGGATGCCGCCCTCTCTATCAGCGGCGAAGACTCCTCCTGACCATGTACTGTACCTCTCTGAATCTATTTAAGCTACCTATGTTTCATTGTATGTAGCAAACTTGAAATATACAATTCCCCTTGTCCCCGCACGAGATAAAATGGGTACGGACAGAGTAATGGACGATACTTTTGCTTGATCAAACCATAATAACCAGTCATTGTCAGGTGTTCTGGCCAATGTAGGCAACAGTGTCCCTTTAGGTTCTGACAACATACGGATGTTTCATTTTATAACAACATACTAACTTATCCTATTATGACAAGAAAAGTTTGTTGTTTATTTTGGATAAGTCAGTGTGTCGTTCTAAAGAGAACCACTACCGGTTTTAATGAGATATCTTAATTGTGTGTGATACAGAGAAAGTTTTGTGATATAACAAAACAGCGCAGTATGTTGTCAGGACAAGGGCGGTTTATTGTCAGTACATCTTGTATAATCTGGCAAGTACTAAAAACAAGAGAAATGCCATTATAATATGAAAAATATTTTGTAATTGTGAATAGTGACTAGTAAAAACAAGAAAATTGTCTTGTTACAGCAAGAAACGGAACATTTTCTTGGTCATAGTGTCAGCTGAACTATATGAAGGATCTCATTATAACAAGAAAATTGTCGCTGCTGTATTATTGTAATTTCAATAGTGAGAATGTTTTACCGATAAAAGATGAAAAAAGCCCAATATTCTTGCCACATGGGTAGTATCAAATACATTTCACTAAAATGAACACAAAGCCCTCTGTAAATTACCTGATGATTGACTGTTTATGATATTATTTTCTGAGAAATACTGTCTGTGGCTTTCAGAGAGAAACACTAAAGCTTTGCTGACCTTCAGGCAGTGCTCTTGCTGAGGCAGGTTATAATACGCTGCAGGCCAGTATTCGGGAGAGTTCAGCTTGAAGTCCGTCTCTGACACAGAACGCAGCAGCGCCTGCAGCTCTGTCAGGTACTCCTGGACACCCACATGCACAGACACACAGACACACAGACACACAGACACACACAAACACACACACACAGAGGAAGGCGTAGGCACCGACACATACATGTTCACAGACACACAAAGTAGAGAGGTGGATCAGAGAAACACAGAAACACTGACTCCATACAAGTATATGGTACATGCTTGTTGTTCTCTAACCGGGCGACATATCAGGGCTTGTTTTAAGGAAAAAATATCTAATTTTCAAATGATAACGGCTGCGATCTGGGACTTCGGTAAGCTCACTGGACATTACATAAATTCCATATTAAAGGAATTCCATATAAGTCATTCTAAAAAACATGACGTAAAATCAAAATCCGATCTATAGACATATATTTCCTATGAACAAAAGTATCATTTCTTGTAGTGTACAATATAAAAACCCTATATAAATGATTTATTATAGATGAATTTTAGATGATGAATTCTTAAGTTTGATAAATGACACCCAGATCTTTTCATATCTATCAGCTACCATGTGCTCCCTCACTGCATCTAAAAAATTCCTCTTGAAACAACCTACTAATCTCTATTGTATCATGATCGCATTAAAGCTTGTGCCAACTTCACTTTTAACTTCTTTGAGCTTTTCATTATGAGTCAACTCTTGAAATGGTGCAATAAAATGAACTTCACATTTTCCCCCACGATCCACAACAGTCAGCGTGGCAAACGAAGCTGCCTCTACCACTGAAGCTCCTCTCCATACCGCAGAGATGCTGGGATATAAACACTCGGCTCTGTCGCCATCATTTCACCTCACTGGTATTGCTCATGTTGCCTGGGCAATCGTGTCTCCCATTTAAATGACCCTTTTTAAATTATCCCAATATAAAACACACACATTAGCATTATTAGCAGCCTTACAGAAACTTAATGATTGCTGCTGGCCTTAAGTTAATGAGTAATCTGTGGGTTTGCCTAGTGTGACAGTAACAATGTGCGTCACAGGGATGGGATGGAGTGCACTGGAAGGCCTATACAAGCTGATTCACTCACTAACTGACGGACTGAATGTCCTTTACAGGATTTGCGCTGCCTCTTCTTTAAAAAAAAAGAAAAGAAATGTAAACTTACTACCTTTGAATCATTAAAGGGATATTCCAATGATTTACTATTGCAAAATTGGAAGACTTACAAGAGCCAGATTTAAAAAATGGTCAAAACTGAAGCAACAGAGGCGGAGATATTCTAATTTTTAGCGTCCTAGCATTGGTCAGTCACCAGAAACCTACATTTCCCATAGTGCAACCGGAGAGCATCTTTTGTAAGACCCTCCCTACCTGGTAAACGTTTTTCAAACTCCATGCCCACAGTTTGTAACACAGGCTATCTGTTATGAATCTGTAGTCTCCAGGCCCGGATGACCCTGATGACATCGCTGTGACATCATCTGGGTAACCGGAGCCCTGCGAGACCATGGTTCCTGTGACACTGCTTTCACAGGGTCACTAGTACTCATCATGACCAGTGAACTGACTTTGTCATGTAAAATCGGTGGAGGGTCCCTTTAACTTCAGTTTGCGCAGCAGCAGAGTCATTAAAAGAAGTTTCCTCCAACATCTGACAAGTTTGTGTGTGTTATGAAGTGAAATGGAAGGCCAGAGTTTTGAATGTCCCAGTTTCTCTGGTAACTCATTAGCACTGTGTCTACTGCAGACGGAGAGCTCTGCCACACTGGATTTCAACAAGGTAAAGGGCTTTTTGTTATTATCTGCAATCATAAGAACTCTCACTGGGAAACTGTGTTTCTCTTCAGTTGAAGCTTCTTTAGCTAATCCAAATAAATTTGGAGGAGACCTAATGGTGTCTGTTCAAAATGTCAATGTTGAACAGAATTTTTAAGAGTCAGGGCAAGTCTCAATCATAACCCAGTGTGACAGACACGCATTGTTGCCTCTCATTTATTGACTAACATTCATAGTAAAGGCTCAAAATAATACCTGCTCTTAGTACACAGACACACACACACACACACACACACTACCCACCTGCTCAAACACAGTTTTTCATTTGGAGCCTTTCTGACATTGTGTGCATGTGCTTGTGACTTCAGTGTGTGTTACAGAGCACAGACATGGAGCATAGCAGATCTAAATGATGAGAGGGAGAGACGGAAAGTAACCTTTGAATAGATTCAAGGCTTGAATATGTACCCCTCAGTGACTGCAGACCCAAAAAGGCTTAAGCCAGGAAAGAACAGAAAAATAACTTGCGTCTCCCACTCTCATGATCTGCTTTACTTCTGTCTTTCCTTCAGATGACTTGGACTGAATACACATCTATACCGGATTTGCTTGTATCAAATCCACTGTACAAGGATAGACGGCAACAGTCTGAGCCAATCCCGTGTCTGACGTTGCTGTATGTTGCATGTCCAGCATGCCGCAATGGTTCAATGCTGCTCAGGCACTGAGAGGAGATTAAAATGACTAAGGGCTCTATTTTGGTGCAGGCACGCAGCCAGACGTGCGGAGAGGAGCGTAGATTTGTGCCAGCAAAGTGGGACGCTTCCTCATGTGAAGCGGTTTTGGTGTTTCGGCGACTGCGTTGCCCATCCGGCGGCACGATTCAATCATGGTACCACGAATGGCCGCGTTTCGAGGCTTGTGATTTTTTTTTTTCATTATTAACGTTATCTCGGAAATTTGAACAAAAAAAGAGATATACAATTTGCAAACCACTAGTCCAAATTTTTTAAAGTCCCCCCGAAATCAATAACGTGTTTTGCTAATCGTTATGTGATTCAGATGTGTGACCTCTTAGCAGCGTGATGTATGTGCAGAGTTTGACACTAGAAGGCGGTTTTCACGTTCATCTGCTGAAGGGGGAAAGTTTCTCTGTCCTCACCTTAAATCTCACTTTAATTTGGGACATCACCACTAGTTTTGGAAGCCAGTCGTGGTCCAGTTTACAAATGACACAAATCTGATGTAGAAACTTCAAAGCCCCTCGAGTGCAAAAACACTGAGAACTGGCTTTTCAGTGTCGTAGGAGATCTCTTGTGTGCAGCAGTGAAATATTTGTATATTCACAGATTCTGGATTTTTCAATGACAGAGAAGGAGTAGATGTAATTTTACGATTTTTTGAGCCTAATGAAAAAAAGAAAGTCTCCCTCATAAAGTCTCTATAATATTTTGTTCATTCAGTATATTTCCCTCATATCCTGACAGTAGGGTAGCATCATAACTCATAACACATCATGCAGAGTTTTTCAATCACATATGATCGCTATAGTCAGTTCAAATGTATCAGTGTCAAACTTTGTAGGGACATTTCCTCAGAGGTCAGATGAGCTGGTACGGACTGAGTGATCTGCTCATGGACACTCTGGATAGGGAGACGCTTTGTGGACACGTGCTCTTAACATCATCTCTGAAGTCTCATAACTAAACCATAAAATTTCCATTGAGCACCGGATAACACACAAAGTGCATTTAGTGTATTTCATAAGTTCTGATGCTATAGTCTAAAGTTGAGCGAGGCTTGTGATTACAGAGTACCCGCACCAGCATAGAGACCACGGGAAATGAAGTGCACCCCTCTTCCTTACAATTACTGCTGAAAAGTCCTTGAGCAGTGCTCTGAGGGGCCTAAACGGCACAAGTGCAGCAGCTCAGTTGCCCGGGCAGCTCCCGGGTTCGCTGTGCCACGTTGAAGCAGAGCAGCGCTGAGACAGAGCAAGTGCGTTCCGTCACTGGTCTCTTGGTAATGAAAGAGGACAAGGACACTAATTATGTGCTCATGATTCCTCTCAGCGCACCTGAAGAAATGCATTAGTGGAAGTCTGAGAGTATAGTTCAGATGTGTATTGTGTCCAAGTTTAAGAGTTGAAATCATGTGGTGCAAGTGCATGTGGTTGACTCATATGACTGGTGAACGGGATACATACATCTTCAAGGACTGGCAGATCAGGGAACTGCGAGGGTGTAATGTGATTGGCCGGGGGGGGGGGCATGCAGTGACACAGAGCCAGACAGAGCAATCAGTGGGATTCAAACATGTGAGCGTGCTTCACATGTACACATAAGACACGTCAATGAGAATGCAGCAAAGAAAAACGAAAAAAGCAACTCCGATTTTAATTAGAGGGCAATTCTGATTTATATTCAAAGTAACTTTTTGAAACTAAACTGAAATTTAGTGGGGATCTAACATTATTGAAAATATTTTTACACTTTGGGCTTTATGATATGTGGGAGTATAGAATTTATATAGTCTAGTTTCCATAATATTTGTTGTTAGTGAAATAAAACAAATCAGGTAATTTAGGTTAAAGCAAATACAGTTCTGTTCTTTTGGAATTGTAGCTAGAACCTCATATTTCCTTAGGATAAGGATAAGTCTGGTGATATTCTAGATTTTCCTTATTATTAACAAATCTCATGTGCAGATCCAAACCAACAATGAATGTATCCTACCAACATGCACTGTGTGTGTGTATCCAGAGCCTGATGTATCTTTCTCCTCTGTGCCACAGAGCTCTGTTGTTTTCCAGAAACTATTAAAAACACATCAGTGAGCTGCACTGTTGCACTGGGTGACACGTTCCTTCATTACAATGAAAACACACACCGTAGTTTATTTTGGCTCATTCCCACACACACACACACACACACACACACCATCCTGCTGACCCAAATACCCAATAGAACACTAATCTCACTAGAGAATTAATCCACTGCTGAAAATAGTCTCCAACAAATGCTCTGTTTTCTCCTGTTTGAGTAATCTTTGTTAAAAACTACAGGGACCAGCTGTGGTCAGTTGGGGGAAAGTTGGAAAGTACTGACAGATAGACAAACCCATTGTTGGTTTTGGTCTTTTCATGGGATTTGATGACAATAACGAAAATATAGAAAAACATTTACAAAGAAATGTATTGTTATGGATAAATATAGAGAAAAATATTTACTTTAACTGACTTGATTCCATTAATAAACCCTATCTATGGCTGACAGGCGTGTTGGCATCATCACTTCCACCTAGAAAGTTTGTCATTTTTCCGTATTATAAGTCAAAAATCTGATGTACCTGTAATTACAGCCCAAACTTTCGCTAATGTGTGACGATTTAGGATCCTATAGTAAACTGTTAACAGGAATGTCCAGCCTACTGGAACTTGCAAAGCACATTTGAAAGGAAGTCAATTAATATACTTGTTATTAGAAGCTTTTCAAGCACGTTTCATGCTAATTGTTAGCACAAACAATTATAAAGGGACTTAAAGGGACTTACACACTGTCTTTTAAAGATCTTAGATAGTTAGTATTATTAGCTTGTCTAGTTGGTAGTATTTTCAGTTAGTACTGCAGATATAGAAGTCGTGCCTAGTGAAACTCACACATTGTCTTTTGAAGGGTATGAACTTGCCCTCCACCTCAACCCAACGCGTGTTGAGCTGTAGTTGGCGGGGCTCCACTAGATTGGCGCCTCCAGCTTCTGAGAGCTGATTGGCTAAGCCCTGCACCTCCTTAAGCTCCTCCTTCTTCTTGTCGAACTCTGAGCCAATTTCCTATTGGATGAAATCAACCAGGTGGTCACTTTCTATTGGCTGAGCCCGCGGCGGGGCGGGGGCGGTTAAGCACAGAGAGGCATGTGGATGTGCTCGAAACACACATTCACACACACACACAACAACACACACACACACGCACGCACGCACGCACGCACACACACACACACACACACACACAGGGACAATTAATACATAAAAAAAAATAAAACACATTCATTTACTCAGTAGCACACACTCCAACAAAGACACAACATATTAATAAAAGGGACAAGATATCAGTATCAGTGTCAAACATAAACATACACAAGGAATCCATATTGTATATTGCTACTGTATGTAGCTCCATTTAAATAATCCATATAAAATGAGAAAATTCTGTAATTAGGAGGCACACACTGCCTTAAGACTTTATTCATATTGAGAAGGAGTACAATCACTGGCCAGTACAGGCGGGGAAGTGCTGTGTGTGGGCGGGGGAGTGTGGAGGTGAAAAGAAGCAGAGAACTACATCAACAGAGAGTCACATGGACAGATAGATGGACAGACAGACAGGCAGCGTGAACTCTCAGTTGTGGCAAGGACAGGTGAGCCTGAGGCGAGCGTGAGAGAAGTCCGCTTAGCGAAATGTCATAGTGATCGTCTGAAAGTGAAAGACAAACATACACAGTCAGGGTGGGAGCAGAAAAAAAAAAAATGGTGGAGGCCAGGGTTTCTCCATCAAACCTTTTTCCAAAACACAATTATGTAGTGTATTTTGAGCAGATTCCAAACAGAGTTTAAAGTTGTGGCATCGGTATGTAGCATTAACATCGATATATCATTGTCAAATTAATTTGGATGCCCTTTTAGAACAACTGTTTACCAAAGAAGCCCGGCAAAATCTCTCACATTCATATTTTTATTGGACTTTTTAATAGGAGCATCTCTCTCATGATATTGTTTGTTATGAGTATAGTAGTAAAGAAAGGCTGTAAAGATTTTAATCTCATCGCCAAATTAATAGCTTAATTTGAAATTTAATCACTACTGAATAGTTAGCATTAAATCTTAAACACCAAACTAGGAAAATTTTACTTTGAAAAAACCAGCTATGTGAAATTCTCTGGTTTGATTTCCCCTCTGAAATTTCCAGAGGGTCATTTCAAGTCATACAAAAACTCCATTTCAGGTTGTTTTTTCCCCAACAAATTGATTCAATGAATAAAAAGTACGTTCAAGGTGCTCAAATGGGAGCAACTGGAAATCTTGGAACCTTAAAGTGAGACTATATAACTTATTCTGAAACCCAAAACAAATGATAATTACAAGTCAATGATAAATACTAGAACATTATAACAGTAGCACAGGCGAGACGAGTCATTAAATCAGCAAACTTATCTATCTATGGTTTGCAAACATTAGCTAATGTTAGCTACACTAGCTACTGGTCATACCAAACCAAGTAAGACTGTAGCAGTGTTTTGAATTGAACGGCGATTACAGGTTTTTTTGCCTGTGAATTCTACTTTCATATGTAAGAGTAAAAATGTGTTATTTCTTCTTTCAAAAGTTACACGGTTTTCTGAATTTGTGGGCCCCAATTTAAAATTTTCAAAGTCAAATATTTCAAACCTCTAATCTCACAGGTATTTTATAATTTAACATTAGTAGTGGTTAAGTTTCACAATAAGGTAGTCAGTTGCTTTTAAATTTCCAATTATTATGGCCCTTCTTTGCCTCATATCTGAACTTTACCTCCTAGAGCAAGGAGTTTACACGGCCTTTTGTCTTGACCAAAAACACCCTGTTGGAGTTTTTACTTCCCGGTTTTTAGTTGCTCTGCTATCTGCTGTAATGGAAAACACATACGCTGTGCAAGTCAGCTGGCATCAGCTGTTACGAGCTATAATAAATAATAATTATACTGCTGGCTCAGAAATTAATTCAGTAATGATTTATTGATGTTAAGATGCTGCTCACAACACACTTTAATTAGCCTTTATTTTTTCCTGACTCTGGGTCCATCAGAAAAACTCCCAGACAAAAGCTGCAGCCTTCTACTGGGGAGAAGAATTGATCTACAGTTATTTCTGTAAAACAGATATGATGAAGATTTCCTGGAACAATTATTCAGAAGGTCCGTTTCCCGGGCGGAAAACATTGCAAAAGCCTCGACACAAACCCCTTGGTCCAGAAGAAGATGGGGAGAGGTAAGAAACCAAGGGAAAGGAAAAGATTCACATGTACCAAGAAAATGGAGGATGAGAAAGGGTTAAAGAGACAGTAAATGTGACGTGAGGAGCTGGATGATGAGGAAGACAGAGATAAACAGTAGCCCAGCTTGGACATCGAACTTCATGGTTTGTTTGTTTTTTTGGTGCGAGAGAAAAGAAAAAAATCTTTGGACATTATCCTTAATTCTGGGTACGTGTACGTGCATGTATGTGTCTTGTCACCTTGACCCTCTCTCCCTCGGGAGGGTCAGGCAGTTGGTCCACACTGCGCTGGATGTCGTCCAGCCAGGCCAGCAGGTCATGTGACTTCCTCCTGTATTGGTACCACTGTGGAGCGATAGCCAGTGCTTTCCGGTTCCTCTGTGCACGCAGGTCCTGCACACACACACACACACACACGCGCACACACACACACACACACACACACACACAGAGTTACACGTCTGCAGAAATGCTTCTGCTTTAACTTTAGGACACATTTAGACATTTTTCAACCACTGTCCTGATCTCTAGTGTTGCAGGACCTTATATACAATCTAATAATACAGCATTAATATGTATGCAAAGTGCATTAACATTAACTTAAAATAACACTAAGAATCAAAACAAAACCATGGGGTTATGTGGAGTCATTGCCAGAAAAAACAAGAACCTACGTTGAGTGTGAAACAGGTGTTCCCCCTGTTTTTCTTATTTCAAGGTTGTTAATTGACTTCTCTCCTGAGAGAATCCGAGAGACCCTCATGACCATGGAGGCTGTGTTGCCTGGGGTCAGAACAAGAGCGATTCCAAAATGGAGTTGTACAGGAGCAAGCAACCTTGCCCCGATTAAGGAGACTGGGGCTATGTCCTGGAGCCATGCCTGGGAGGCAAACTTGCTGGCGAGCACCCGGTGGCCTGCGCCAACACCTATGGGCCAAGTCAAGCTCAAGCAAAAGCAATGGCACGAGGCCGCTGCTCCAGCTAAGGTTGTGAGGGCTCAGGGCTCAGGGCTCTCTGGTTGTATTTTTGGAGCCCTAGCAGACTTTCCAGCAACTCTGCAGACTCTGTTTAAGCCAAAGCAGAAACTCACGTTGCTAACCAGCGCCATGTGCCTGTTCCCCCTATGATGACGTGAGGGTGACTTCCAGATACGTTGACTTGCTCCAACAGAACTCTTTTACTGGGACATTGTGACTGGGCCTAATTGAACTCTTGGCTACTTGGGGAACGTGCAGCTGTCAGTGACCCGGACATGTTTGCCATCATCATCACAGCGTCTCAGATCATTGGATACAATGATTTGGACTGTAGCTTCTTGTATTGCTGGGTAAACTGTGCCGACCCTCAGTCCTAACCAGCCTTCAGGCCACGATTTTCTCTCTGAATGTTCGGATGGAAAGCTTCCAGCTTTAACTATGAAAACACGTATTTCTCTCTCTCGCTTCACTTGTCTGTTTGTGTATAATGTGTATTGCATAATTTACGTTACCTTGACAGTGTTGTACTTGCTGTTGAGCTGGTCGTGTTTAAGTCTGATCTGCTCTCTCTTGTCCTGATCCGGGACTCTCTTCTGTAGATTCTCTCCCTTCAACAGTAACTCCTTCACTGCACCTTCCTCACAGTCCTGCACACACACACACGCACAAACACACACATACACACACGCACTTTGTTTATAGGTGCAGGCATTTAAAAGGAAGTCAAAACAGCTGTGATTATCCCCTTGTGTGTGTGTTTATGAAACCTTGTCTTCCTGGAAGTCCTCCTCCTTGAGGTTTTCCCCCTGTTTGACTTCTTCCTCCAGGAGCTCCAGCCAGATCTGTGCTTCACTGTGGTACTGCTCCAGCTCCTTGGCTGATGCTGCCGTCTGCCACACACACACACACACACGCACGCAGCCACGGCCACAGCACATGCACATAGACGCACAATGAAAGGAAAATCATTAGTGGCCAAGAGAAAGTAAATTTTGTCGGAGAGATTGGAGCAGATTTAGTGTGAGTTTTAAGTAAATTTAGTGTGAGACTTTTAACCAGAGAGTTGGAAGTCTATTTAGTGAGACTTTGAAGTAAATTTAGGTAGGGTATGAAGTACATTTAGTGAGTTTGGAGTCTGCTTGGAGAGAGTCTGAAGTAAATTTACGGTGATAGTTTGGATTATATTATTTAGCAAGAAAGATGAAAGAGAAAAACTCTATCTAAAACTGAAACTATTTACAAGCCAAACTAACTGACATTTTAATTAAGATTGAATGTGAATTTCAAAAATAACAGTATTCAGAGGGTACAACCGCCCCTCTTCCCTACCTGTCCAGAGGCGATGCGTTGAGCGATTGTGTCAAACCTCCGGTTGAGCTGCTCCACTCTGGGTCCCACCTGGGCCTGACAGTTCTCCCCCCTGGTGGACATGAGTTCCTGGGCTAAGGCCCTCACCTCCTCCATCTTACCCCTCGTCAGCTCCAGCTCTGCACGCAACGCCTGCAGGACACAAACACACAGTTAGTCGGGAGAGGCTGTCCGTCCCGCAGGCGTGACAGCTGCCTCTGCAGGACTGTCGAAAATACAACTGAGTTGCGGCTTGTTCAGTTCAGACCCACTCTCAACCTTCCACGTCTGTCGTGTCTCATCCCTTTGTGGGTTAGGCGAGATTTCAGCCCTGGCATTAGTGGTGCTGGTTTTAAAAGTCCGGGCAGACTTAAGCATGAGTCGATTCTTGAATATGTGTGGTGATAGCTACACATCAGATATTTACAGGGATAGGTGTATGGAGGCAAAAATGGCCAGAAGTATCTGGAAACCTATAATCAACTGAACAGCTAATTGTGAAATTTAACCACTACTGAATATTTTAAAATTTAAATAGCATATTAATAAATATTAATAAATATTTTTTTTTTTTGATAACCATCTTCCTAAATTTATGGGATTTTTATTTACAATCTTTTTTTTCAGAGGGTAGCTGGGCCTCGAAAAGTAATATAGAAATTTTAGTGTCAAATGTTCAAAAAAGATCAATTTATTATTGTTCTTGAATTTGAAAATTCAGATCAAGTCAGAAGATCAGGTCATTCAAATTATAATGGTGAATTTCAATGTGAGAAAATCTGAGAAGATGGTTTATTAAAGTCAAATTTTCAATGCTATAGATTCAGTGGTATTTCACTTTCAACATTAAGTATTCCGTAGTGGTTAAATGTCACAATTTGGTGTCTCTCAAATGTGTTTATTGCCCTGTGTCCTTTTTTTTTGGACGGTGTTAGTATAGAATAATTATTAAATAGAAAGAAAAAGAAATGAATAAATAAGAATGCAACAGAACATGCCTCAGAACATGCTACTTTCTATAAGAAAACTTGCCTGTGTTCAGTAAAAGTGAGTATTTCACATTCACTGTATGCCGCTGAATTAAAAGGCAGCCAACCCCGTATTTAACAAGAGAGGAGAGCTAAGAATCACTGCCCCCCACAGGCACTAACATAAGATAAGTGTGTGTTAATGATTTATCCCTCTGTTCCGCAGCTGATAACAAGAGAGCACCGTTAAGGATAATATCTGGATTTTCAAATAATACTGTTTTTCTTCTCCTAATGGGCCAAAAGCCTTCACTTCTAATCTACAAACAGACTTTGAGATTTAGTGGAGAAAAAAAAAAACCCCACAAGAGTCAATAGAGTCAAATCAGATATAGATGACACACAAAGTAGACAAAGATTACAACCTTCAGCACAGTGTCGTTGGGTCCCTGGCTGTGCATGTCGTCCATCTTTTTCTCCGCTCCGTCGATCCACCCGTTCACTTCCTCTATCTCTCCATCTAACTTCTGCATCTGCCGCTGGTAGTCCTGAGAGAGAGAGAGAGAGAGAGAGAGAGAGGGGGAGAGGAGACAAAGAGAGAGACAAAGAGAGAGATGACTTTTTGAGGGGGCCAACAGGGACGCTGATGTTGCGTTATTTTTAGAGACTTTGGTATAATTTTAGCACTGATAAGAGAAAGAGGTAGCTAGAGACAAGTGAATACAGTATCAAAGTCTTTTGATTCTCTTTTCTCTGACCAGCAGCAGGTTGAGCCATTCCTCTGCTCTGGATGTGACCGCGATCCAGTTGCAGCGCAGCAGACTGACTTTGTCGTCCACCAGGCTTCCGTGGCCCCGCAGCACGGCCTTGAGGGCCTCGGCGAGGTCCACCACGGCCTGCAGCTGAGGCTGGCGCCGCTCTGTCTCCCCGTGGATGGACTGAGGGGATAAGAGAGAGAGGGGAAGGAAAACAAGGAATTTCAAGGAGTGGTCAAACATAGAAAGACATAACAAAATATAGAAAATCAACATAAAACCATTGGAGTAGATGTTATAAAAAGGTTGCCATTCCACACAAGTGGGTTTTTTAAAAACTTCTTAAAATGTGGCACTGACTCAGCAGGTCTAATACTGAGGGAGGGTTTGTTCCACACCAGTGGAGCTAAGACAGTAAAAGCATGATTGCCCTTTGTCTTAAGCCCAGACTCTGGAACCCTTTAGCAACATTTGGTTCTCAGATCTGACGGGATAAAAGACCTGAAATATAAGAGGCAGAGCCAGACCTTGTACCTTGAGTTTAAAAGTAATCAGTAGAATCTTAAGTGGAATTCTGAAGCGAGTGGGGAGCCAATGTAACTCAGCCAAGACTGGGGAGATATGCTCTCTACGGCTAGTGTTTGTAGGAAGTCAAGCTGCTGGACTCTGCGCCAAGTGTAGACGAGCAACTGCTGGATCAAGCGAATGATGAATTGCAGTAATCGGGGAAGAAGACAGGAAATCAAAGTGTGACTATGTTGTTCAACTATGACGTTTGGTCTTGCAGGTAAAACGTGAGAATACTGTGGGATGTTGTAGGAATTCGGTGTGGGGCAGCTCTGCAGCTTGGCTGAACTGTATCTGGGTGGAGGAGAGAATAATAAATTTCGCATGATTGTTGGTATATAAAAGAGCAGTAATAATGTTTGGGATAGGACACGTTTCCTTCAGTGGATGTAAACACCGACATATTTTTTTTTTTAGAAGAGGGGCAAGTTGGATGCTTTCTTTCAATTTGTGAAGTTTGATAGGTGAGAGGAAATTATGGCGGGGGGGGGACAAAGCTCCTCAGCCGGACTCAAAGTGGGAACGCTGCTATCCTGCGTCAGCGTCTTACACCTCCAGGCCTCCGGGGTGTCACTCGGTAGGTTCTGTGCCTTTGTCTGTGTGGCTCATACCTGTGCCCATGCCACCTCAGCCTCCAGGTCACTGGGCATACCGTCCACAGCGGAGCGCTTGGTCAGCTCAGCGTCGGTGGCGGCCAGCCACTCCGTCAGCCCGTTCAGCTCCTTGCGCAGCTTCCTCGACAGCTTCAGACTCTTCTCCAGCTCCAGTTTACTCTCAGTTACCTTGGAGTGGAATACAGTAAATCCATCTCTAAATCTGGCCTGGTTGATTTCAGCTGTTTACCTTGTGTGTGTGTGTTCTCACCTGTGCTCCCAGCTGGTTGTAGAGCAGTTTCAGGGCGGTCACCCTGTCGTCCAGCTCTTTGGGCTGCTCAGTCTGCTGCCTCTGGACGATCTGTCTGCCTGTTTTTATCACCGTCTCCACCTCCCCTTTCACTTCGCTCAGCACCTTGTACAACTTCTGTTAGAGACAGACAGCAGGAGCTTTATATAAGATCCATCAATCTATTTATTAACCTACCCGCCAGCGCGATGCGATGACCCACCATGCACTGCTCCAGCTGCGACTGCACCACGTCCTGCTCCACGCTGCGGATGTCCAGCACCCCAACCTGACTTTTGACGCCGGCCAGCGCACGCTCACACTCGGCCAGCCGAGTGTCGAAGTTGGCTGGCTTCTGGAAGAGCCGGAACTTCGTCCACACGTCTGCCAGCATTTTCTACGCAAAAAAGGCAAAGAGGCACGTGGACTTGTGAGGAGACGGCCCGTGGGTTCTGGAAACGGTGTGTGAAATATCCTCTGACAGTCGCGGGGTTCTGTGCTGCGTGTGGTACTTCAAAAACATCAGCCACACGTTCCATACAGCTAACACAACACAATTAAACAGATTATATGCCGCGGAACAAACAACGCATGTTAATGAAAACACTTAAAAATAAGTCTGCTGCAAAGAATTCGGCACGGGTCCGTTTTGCGCTCACAAATTTTGACTTGAACTGAGCGTACATCAACAAATCCATTACCAGCACCGGCCCAGGAACTAAATAAATGATACGAGTGAATTAGAAAACGAACAAGCAAACGAAAACAACAACACAGTGATACGTGCAGATTGTGGAGGCTGTGTAATCATTTCATTTGTGTTTCCAACTGGGCAGACATATTAGGCGGAACAGCAACTTTGTGCGCTTTTCTACACACTGATTGACTGACTGACTGAATTTTGTATTTGTTATTTTAATGGGAGAAGGATTGTTTGAGGACTTTTCCTGTTTGTTACATAAGGCCTGACTCTGCTGAGGAGCAGCCATGTTTTGGTCAGGAAAGTCATTTTAGTTTTTTTTTTTTTAATTTTTTTTTTTTTTTTACAAATATACTACAATGTTGTCAGTAAACCAAAAGGAAAAAAAATACCTGGGTAAGGTCTATCTGTCCCATCATCCTCTGGGACGGCTCTTTGTCCTGGTTCTTCTTCCTAATGTCCTCCAGGGTCGCATCATGGCCACTCAGTTCTGCCTGGATTTTCTGTCACATACACACATGCACAAATACAAGCACACATCTTAATATAATGCCAAATTAGGAATAAAATGAGCTGAATGCAAAATGTGAGTTTTAGACAAATCTTCTTTATGAATGAGAACCAAAAAAAAGTGAATAAAAATTAAGAACTCATATTTATAAAGTATAGAGTTTAGAAAATTGAGTAAAATCTGACTGGAAAGTGAAACTAAAGGCAATAAAGTTTAAATAGATTGATAGTGTATCTCCCTCTGCTGACCACAAGGGGGCAGTAGGCATCAAGGAGAGAAGAGAAGGCACGTTAATAACAAGCCTAACTAATAACTAGTTAGGCCCCCTCCCCTTACACACACACACACACACACACACACACACACACACACACACACACACACACACACACACGCACATACAGTCTCTGTCACCCCTCTCTCTTTTTAAATACCAAGTTCCCAGTAATCACAAATGCTCGTCCACACCATTCTAATCCAATCACCCCCCCCCCCGTGTGTGTGTGTGTGCGCGCTCCTGCTGTCCTGTCCAAAGCAGCTCTAGATTTAATTAGAACCACAAAGAGAAATAGAGCCTTTGCTATTGTCTCTCTGGTCCCTTTGCACGTGGCCTCACACGCAGAAACACACACACACACAGAAAGAGGAAATCTCTGTATTTTTTATTTTAAGTGTATTTCCACTCTCCTGTCCTTCTTTTCTCTCTCTGCCTGTCCACACAGATGTTTCTGTAACCAACAAAAAGGACAGGGCCAATGGCTTGACGGTGGGCTTCAACTAAAACCTGCTATTGCTGATGGCAAGTTAAGTTAATTTTTCGAATACGTTTATTCTTTTCACTTTAACACAAATCTGAGCACACATCTGGCGAGAACCAAGCAGTTTGATGTGAATACAGTCCGGCCCCGTCTGATTACTGCAGGTCAAGGCGGGTCTGTTTGGATCGGGCAACAAGGCACCCCTTGTCGATCTGATCCAGTCTGGTTTCGCAGTCAGGGTTGGTTCTGTTTGCATCGGTTCAGGTCTGGCTAGGTCTAGTTGGTGCCACAGATCTAGACCCATCATTTCCATATTTCTTCAAATCTATAAGTTGTATTTGGAGATTATCAGATTTTGCCATCCAACAGAAGATTTAGAGTCCCACAGACTAGACCGAACAGATTACAGAACTCATCTCTTCCTCAGTCTATCAAACTGTTATATATACAGCTTAAACTGAACAACTGAAGAAATACAGTATGTTTGTAGCGTTTGTTTGTTGTCTGGCCAATCGTTGTGTTTTATTACGTGTGTGAAACAGTGTGTGCCTCGTGATACGAGACAAATTTCAGAGGAATCTGACAATAAAGTGAAATCAATTCAGTCTATTTTGGTCCCGCCAGGCCAAATCTACTGAATGTCCATGCACGTTTTACAGATCCACCGAACTGAAAAAGGTCCATTCAGATTCCTCCAGGTCATGAGAAAGCATCGGGTTTCTCAGCCATTTTACAGAGCACATTTTGAGTTATGGGATCTTGTAGAATATTTGGTTGCACTTATCTTTGATTAGCCCCGATTGAGTCATGTCTAATGGAACTTCTAGAAGAGCCAGGCTCTTTCAGGCAGATTCCATCCAAGAAATTACGGGCAGAAAAACTGGCATTTGGCTTGTTTATGGTGGGGGGGGTTTTTCTACACAGATTACACTGAATATTATATGACTTGTTATTTTTTTATGTCTTTATTTGCAATTACTTGTTTTATTTATTCATCTTTTAAAATGGTTCAGATTGATGTTACATGTCAACCTCTTTTATTTCTTCAGCTTTAGACATTTCTCTCCAAAAGAGATTTGTCATTTTACTTTACTTTGATGGAGACAAACCAGATGCAGACTGTTGAAAGAAATTAAAATGGAATAAATACACTTCAACAATTGCTTTTTACTGAGTGGGACCATTTAAGGGTTAAGGAACCTGAAAGGTCTCAGAAGGAAAATTGGTCAACTGATAAAGCAAGTTAACAAGATCATTAAGGTATAATGGCCCAACTTTGATTCCTTTAATTCCTTACACACAGACAGATACGCAGTGGCACTACCTGAGCCTCCTGTGGTATCTGCTGGGCGTCGATGTGGTCGGTCAGGAATGCAGTGAGGTGGCGGTCTGTGTTAGCCAGCGACTCCTGGATCTGCCTCAGTGTCTTGTCATTCTCCTGGGCCCACTGGGCACTTTTCTCCAGCTCCTTCTGCCTGAGCGCCGCCTAGGGGAAACAAGAAAAAAAAAACAACAACACTTAGAAGGACGCATAAAGTAGGCTATAAATACAGGAAGCAGCTCGTGAGGAACACATCGTTAGATGTACATTCATACATTCAGTTTTTTCAATCCACACTGTATAGAACAGCCATTCCCCATAAATAATAACTTGGAAAATATCTGTACAAGGTCCCTGTAAAAATCAGAGGATATGCAATTTTACAGAAACCCCTGGGTGTGCTTGGAATATTTCATTCACATATTTATACTTGTTATTTTTTGCAGTGGGTATATAAAGAGCCTATGCTGAAAAACACCAACCTCTACAGTTGTGCACGCACAGGCACACAGTCTACTACATTTCAGTATCTGGAATTAGGTGACTAGATGAGCAAAAAATAAAATTTACTACAACTAAATCCAGAAAGTCAGGTGTCATCAGCCTTTCTCGGTGGTAAATACTGCATAATCAAGAATCCAGCAAGACTCTCTTCTCTCTTTTTTCTTGTCAACAAATCCCATTGCATTCTCAAGTCAACAATGAAGGTATCCTACTCACAAGTATTGTGTGTTTATCAAAAGCCCGATATATCTTCCTTTGTGCCAATTGTTAAAAATGACAGTGACCAGCTGTATTAAGTACTTATTGAGCCTTATTTGAAAACTATTTGTGAGGTCTTTTAAAGATTTTTGTCTTCAGAAGTAGCAAATGGGCTTGGACCCGAGAGCCACAGACAGAGAAAAGAAGTCAAAAAGTATTGAGTGACGGACTAACAGATTGTTGGTTTTGTACTTTACATAGGATTTTTTGACAATAAGAAAAATGTATCATACCACCAGCCTTAATTCATCTGTGTGATCGCAAAATACGATTTTCTGGAAGCTTGGTGATGTAGTGACTACTCGTACGGCTAGTGAACTACTGTAACTGGCAAGCTAACCACAAAACGTTAGCCAACTGGGAACGTGCTAGTTAGTCAGTGGCAATAGCCCGCTGAGCTTCCTTCTGTTTTCTCTGGACAGTGTTGTTTACTCCCTCGTGACATTTTATTCTTGGGCTTGTTCATTATTGGGCTTGTTCATCATTCAGGAAAAATGCTGACTCTTTCGTATATTCAAAAGATGCCTTTGTACCATCGACTCCAGCTCATACTCCAACAGATGAGGTTAATTAAAAGTTGACGGCGTGAAGCAGCTAATAAGCTACAACTGCTTCCTCCATCTTGGACTGCACCGTCAAGACAGCTTGCTGTTGGTCGACGGCACAAATCTGCAGGTCAAAGTTTACTAAAGTTGGAAAAAACATTTGGTTGGATTTATCTCGCCACCACAAACAAATCCACTGATCCGAAATAAATTGATTCGGCTAAATCGGTTAATTTCAGTGGAATTAAAGCTACACTTCCACTAACATTGATTAATTCAGATCTAAATTTTTTTTTTTTTTAGCTAGTGTAACTGAGCATTTATCCTTTAAAAATAAATAACTGTTGATATTCTAGCCTGTATTGGTCACAATGACTTCAATGCACAAACACACACACACACACACACACACACACACACACACACACACACACACACACACACACACACACACACACACACACAATAGTTACACCTTCACATAAACACATACACAGACAAACATAAGCACATACACAAGGAAGAACTATATGTACACAAACACCCCCCCCCACACACACTCCCTCTGCGTGTACCCTCTTGCGGAGCGGACTCCGAGGTTTCTCTCTCATGTCGTCCCCATGTGATCGACCACATCAAGTCCGCTGTCACTAAAAACACCAATAACCAACGATCCTCCGACGCCTGTTGTCAGCAAAGCATCCGGCGCCTTGGCAACTACTTAGTGCTTCCTTTCTTCCTTTCCTCTGGTGACTGCCTACAAGATTAACTAGTAAACATACCAATTACATCATAAACCTGTGTGAGCCCGTATGTGTGGACAGAGAGAGGGGAGTGTATATGTGATTACAGGTAGGCATGCTAATCCCATACAGAAGGATAATGACTAAGTATAGCCCTGAGCCTGTGTAACCCTTGTGTCACAGGCACTCTCTCTCTCACATACAAACACACACATTCACAGTATTCCTAATGTTACCATGGGATCTACCATAAGATGTTTAGTGCTTTCCCGCTTCCATGTCTTAGTTTATAATGTATGAAATGAGAATTTAAGTGAGATTAAATATTTAGACTACACTGATAACAACCTTCCCTGTGGCAATGTATGAATACATATTCTCATTAAACACTCACTTTTCCCTTATTACTTATTTCTCACACACACATACACAGTGGCGAATGCTGTGATTGTGAACAAGAGAGACAGAGGATCAGTGTTTGCTCAGCTGTGCTGTGTCGGAAACGCCATCGGCAAAGCAAGAGCGGCGTTCTCCACACCACAATTCCTTTTATTGGTCTTCAGCTGTTACAAGAAACCGAAATTAAAATGGCAAATATGCCCCTCTCATCCTAAGACATGCAGACGGATGCATGCACGGGCTGGATTCATTTCAACATGAGATTTAAAGTGGGACATTGATATAATGAAATGATATACTTATTCTACTGTCTCGGCATTTGCTTGGATCCCTGCACTCCTTAGAAACTTAGCTCTGATTCTTAGGAAGTGTTGACATTAAGCTATTTGACTCTTGCACTTATTCTTAGAATATTTTTATTTGTATAGGGAGTAGGAAATAGATTAAAAAAATAGATTTTTTCTGTCTAACTTCGATTTGGACGACGTCTGCAGTTTCACAGTCAAGTTGTAAAGGAAGGCGAATCAAATGGTGCCGATGTCAGATGGAGTTAGAAGGCTCTATACTGGTGTGAGTTGCTGGTTCAACTCCCGTGCAGTTGTGTTTACATTCAGTGTTTCTCACCATAACTCACTGTGGCTATCATTGAGGTCCAACAAACTTGTTGAATGAATTCCCTTCTTCATAATACATTTGCAGAGCCGGTTTTTCTAAGAACTTGAGACCTACAATGTTTACATCAATGTTTGCTTTCTTCTTTGCCTTTGTTGGCAAATTGCTACATATCTTGGCATGTTACTGCCACCAACTGTCGATCAGATGAATTGCATCAAACCAAGGCCAATATTCTATTATTATAATATTAGACCACACACCCATGAGGATGCACATGCACACAATACAAACTAAACGGGGGCCCACTCTCAAAAACACTGCTCCAATAGCAGTACTAGTGGTAAAAAAAACCACAGGTAACCTTTAAATATCATATTGTCTCATTAAATGACAGGGGTTTCTCCTTGACTATAGAGCCATATTAAAGTACAACTTGGAACAATGTAGTTACCATACACACAATAGTCCAAGTTCTTCAATTATGGCTTACTAAACCTTTTTTTTTTTTTTTTTTTTTTTAAATTTCACGATAATTCAAGTGCAGGTACTGAAAACTTTTTAACTGGCAGCAAAAATGTGTCCATTGAATTGAGCATTGAAATAAGTAAGTAAAAAATGTAAAGCTCACATCTAGACATCTGATACTACACGTGTGGTCAGATCTAGCGTGTTTTACTTATTCATCAATTAGATACTTCATGATTAAAATTTTATTACAGTTTTATTACAGTTTTATTTGGGTAAAATTCTTGTACAGCTGCTTGTGTTTCAGACAGCGATCATTTTGGTATTGGTACTGAAATTCTGGTTGAAATTCACAAGTTTTGAAAACTTTTTATACTTCAGAAAAATTTCTTACATAAGCAGTTTTTCAGTGCTGAAGCCTATGATGGGCAACAAGGAGGTGCAATCCATGGCCTGCTTTCCAACCCAACGAGAACCCCAGCACACATGCATGTCTTGAGAATCCTCATCTCGGATCACAAGACATATTACAGCTGTCTGTCCCCCGGTCTGTATGTAGAGATATGGGAAGGAAATTCTTCTGCTCCAGACACTTGGACTAGTCTGCATATGGTATTTAGATTGAGATATCTGTAGGAGAATTTAACATTAAATTATTAATTGCCATATTCCATTTGTCTGTGCCAGTTCCACGGCCATTGTCTTATGTTTAAAGGTGCTATATGTAAGTTTTCTCTGCCGCTAAACATGGTTTCTTGCCGGGAGTGGGTGGTGGTGGTGATTGTCGCTTGCTAAGAGCTTCAGCCATTTTTTTGTTTACAATAGAAGAGGTTAGAATACTCCCTCGAATAAACGCTACTTCTTCAGGGCAGCCTGGACGTTACAGGGACTTGCTTTCGAAAAGTGAGAAGACGGGCCGGTCACATCGGGGCTAGCTGGTTAGCATGCTAAATTAGAAGTTAAGTAGAAGTAGAAGTTAAGAAGTGACAGAAATGGAAAACAAAAGTTAACATCGGCGTTGTTTTCCAAAGCTGGAGACAGCTCTTGGTAGGTAAAGGAATGAAGTTTGATGCTGAACTCACAACGGTTCTTCTAGAATGCTCAGTAAACAGCTTTTAATGCTAACGTTGGCTAGGTAGCTATACCAAAACTTACAAAAAGCTCCTTTAATGATACACGTGAATGGAACAGAGCCATAATTAATGTTATTAGTTCACCTGTGCTTTTCTTGCAGTAACAAGAGATAATGTCTGATGTGAACAGTCTACAGCACAAGCTATGTTTGACAGTTAAACAAAGCTTAAATTATTTACACTAATTGTTTCTAAAAACTCATTTAAACCTTATTTGTCAGTGACAATGCACATTAATTGACATGATTATGATGTCAATTTAAAATGTTACAGAATGAAATTGTGAATTTAGAATTGTAAAATGTCATTCACATGACACCATTATCTGACAAGCTATTCATTTATTCATTTGAGTTATTTATAGTTTTATGCATTAATGGCCCAAAATCTAAAAATAGAAAAGATCTGTCTCCAAATTTATTCTCTAAATTGGTTCTATTAGGTTCAGAATGTACAGAGGAGGACTAATAAAAAAATAATGTTACAAATTTAAAAAAATGCCAACTAAGATGAAAGTTTTTTAAATCTTGTATGAACCTTATTAACCCTTAGCTACCATGCTAGATAGCTAGCTTAAGGTTTACTACACAACTAATGCTGATGTTTGTTACCAAGAATCAATGTCGTTATTATTATCCCTAAGCTGCTGTCGCTACTTTAGAGAGGATAGCCACTCAGGCCAAAATTTTAACATATGGAAATGTAAAATCCAGGCTCAAGTAAATTTGGGGGCAAAAATGACACCTGAAGAGCACTGAAAAACCGCCGACTAGAAAACTAAAAGAAATGTAGAACGAAGACAATTAGCAAACTTTAAAAAAAATTGTATCGTTTGTAAAACAATACAATTCAAAAATGTGATATAATTTTGATATTATATATTAGGAGTGAATTGAGGGCCGTTCATATTTATTAGTTTTGCGGTCTAGGATGTGAAAACTTTGAACCTCAGTAATTCATTATAATGCCTAATGGAAATGTCCAGTTTTCATCTGGAGTCCCTGGGAAGGTTGAAATATGTAAAACTGGCTACACAACTAACTTAGAGATTTGACAGTGTGTTCTTCAAACAGCACTGATCACGTTCATAAAAGAAAAAGAAGAACAAAAAAAGAAAGGATTTCCTCAACACGGTCCCCTTTGGTCAAGAAAAGGGTAAAACATTAAGGCAATTTTTTGGTCTCTGTGTGCTTCTGCTCCTCCATCTGTCTTTCTAGAGATACTCACAAAGACTTCTGTCCCATCTCTGAGCTCCCCATTCTCTTTATAGATGACAAACAAACAAGGCTCAGAGCCACCTGGTCTAACCTCACATGCATACATATTGACATACACACCAGACCAAGGACACCAGCCACTGTAATGCTTTCAAACACACACGCAAACACACACAATGGCACTTCCTCTCAAAAAGTATAAAAAGTCTGAAACAAACGAGTGTGTCACACACGCACACACACTCATTGTCTCTGATGGGTCGACAAACAAAGGGAGGCTTATCAGGCTGCAAGGAGAACATTAATCTGGCTCCGTTGTGAGGGAGGATCAACCCAGTGGGCAATGAGTGTGTGTGTCTCTCTTTCTCTCTCTGTGTGTGTGTGTGTGTGTTTGTGTGTGTGTGAGTCTCTAATCTATCAGTGAGGAGCACCACAAGAGGCTGAGAACGTATTGCTGCCATTGATGATGGCTGACGATGGCTAGAAAGAAAGGAGGGGAGACATAGGGAGAGGGAGATAAAGTGGCAAAAGGAGGATAGGGAGGACAAGAGGGTGAGGAGGAGAAGGAGGAGGAAGAAATTAATGAAGAAAAGGCAGGAGGAGCAGGGAAAGAGGAGAAGGGAAAAAGAAAGAGGAGAAAAAGAAAGATGAAGAGGATGGAGGTGGAAAAGTATGAAATTGAAAAAAAAGGTGGAAGGAAGAAGGAAAAGGAAAGGTGTAAAGGAACAGTGATAAACCAAGGAAGGGGAAAATGAGAGAAGAGGAAATGGAGGAGGATATGATATAAGAGCTTGCTTATTTCCTTGGGTCAACAGCCCAAAACTCAAAAGGGTCAGGTCACCATTATAGAAGACACAGAAGCTTGAACCAGTTCATTTTTTTTTTTTGGCATGTTTGCGTAAAACAAACTAACAAACATACTTAGACTTAGAATTAATCAATAATCAAAATGGCTGACGAAAAATGTATCCATCCATGGCTAATCAATGAATGGACTAGTGGTTTCAGCCCTTGATGTGAAGGAGTAGTAGGAAGCGAAAGACAGGAGGGGGATAAAGAAGATAAGAAAAAGGTGTGGTAATTGTGCTGCATAGCTCTAAAGTTAAAATTCAACACACCAACACAAAAGTTTAATACTGCAGTACTCTATGGAACATTTTAGGGTTCACTAAAGAAAATCACCACTCAGTTTTAAATAACATCAAATGCTGTTTCTACGTTTAGGATATCTGGGTTTATGCTTGTGTTCATAAACATCTGTCTCCAAAAGAAGCCACGCAAATTTGCGGGAAAAAGTCAGCTAGAAAATGTAGGTAAAGTTGATGTAGACTGTATTTCTTTCTCCAATTTCACTGTGCATTTAGCCACTCTATCTTAAAGTTCCTCTCCTGGCATTGATTAAATAAACTCCTCTGTTACTCTAAATTGCACATTTAGAAGTTTTTTCCTTGAAAAAGTCCCTCCATGGCCTTAAATTAGCTTGAATGTAACTCTATACCTTTGCCACATTGAGTAGTCTCAGACCTGGGGATATGCAAATTAGCCCCACCTCTCTCTCCGCCCCTCAGCCACTAGCCTGCAGCTCCGCCTCTGCTCATCAAGCGCACCCGCCTCTGCTTGTTTTTTCTCATCCGCCAGCTACTGTATGCCACACAATGGCGCGTGGTAATAGGGGAGTAATTCGGGCACACATGTTTGAACCTGAAACCGACTCCGATGACGAAGAAGAAGAAGAGCAAATTCATCGGAAATCCACAGTGCCTGGTGCACAGGGGACGACGCTTAGGTGCTAGCTATTAGAACTAAACAAAGGCAAACAAAACTGCCATCACATGCAAAGCATTATTTATGATTTATTTACATTAATTAATCGACCATTCACAATAATCGCTCAAAATTAGAAGGGGGAGTTGTGGAGAAGAAGCTGTTAATGGTCTGCAGCTCTCTCTCTCTCTGTCTCGTTCACTGTCCCTTCACTTCCGTGTCGTTTCCCTTCTCTTTGTGGTTCGCTACGATGGGGAGAAATGGAATTGGGGCCGAAAGTTCTATTTACAACCACAAAAAGCAAACAGGCTAAGAAACCGAGCTAAACGCTGTGTTCTGTCTGTCTGCCCATCAATGTTGTCCACTCCGTTTCACAGCACTACGGGCAGCGCACCACCTAATTGTCACCATTTTACAACGCAAAAGCCCACGTGCTTATGCGCCATAATATTTAGACACCAAAAAGCAGTAAACCACTGGCCAGCATACAGTGCATCTACCGGTATATGTGATAAAAATGGTCAAGATACCACATAAGTATTAATGTTCCCTCACAACATACTATGCAGTAGGTGATTCTGGCTGCCTTTTACTCGATTTCCAGAGAATTACAAGATCCACTCACCTTTAATCTTTATCTGATGCCTTGGGCTCACCTGTCTGGTAGAAATCAAATCCCCACTGTGCTCCGCGCTTCAAGAGACGTCCGGTTATACGGGTTCCTATCTTGTAGCTGATTAAATTTCATTTTGATATTCTAAAACCACAACGGTGATTAGTGGTGAAACCTCTAACTTCAGGTTGCGCTCGCTGCATAGAAGCTGACAGGCTGCTTTCACGTCTTTACTACAATAGAGTGTTAAATCTTGGAATCGAAATCTCTAGACTTTTTCTTTCTTAAAAGATTACAACCTTTTTCTCATAATGTTTTGATTTTATTCATGAATTCTCCGACCAGGTTTTTGCTAGTTGAGGTCCAAATATTCCAAAAAGAACTAACTGAAGTGAATTTGAAAGAAAGGCGCCTAAACTATGAGACACTTGAGCACACGTGAATGACATGAAAAATGATTTATTGTGCAGAAACTGACTCCATGTCCTGTGTGGTATGTTGATACTGTAGTGGGCTACTCATGCACACAAACAACCGGATAATAAACCACCGGTTAATGCTCTGTTCAGTGACTGTCTTAGTCACTTGAGCTGGTGCACGTTTGGTCGTGCGCTTCGAGCCCACTGTACCTGCCAGCGGCTCTAGTCGTAATTGCCTTTAAGTCTTTTTCCACTCAGTTGTCTTGAATCTGATTTACTTAATGTTGCAAGTGGTGCAGCTGCAGACCCTTTACACGACAACGTTTCCAACTAACTAACTACACAGTTGTATCATCGTTTTGTTTGGCTCACAAACAATCAAACTCCAAGAGAATAAAACCGATATAACCGCAACATTTCAATTTCTGCTGGGCGATGTAATCAGTCTCTCATTCCGGGTCTAATGGAGCAGCTCTTGATGATGTCACAGGTTAAATCTTCAGGTACCTGAGCTCTGATCACACAGAGGCACAAAAGTGGAGGTTTGTTAAAAAGGAAATGTCCTCAGTGTGAAACTATGAGAGCTATGTTTTATGAAATGGTTGTGAAGGAAATTAACAGAGAAATGAGAAGAGAGAGTATTCTCAGAAGGGGTAGGTGGTCAAACTGTTTCAAGATTTCCTACCCTGACAGTGATGGTAGGACAGTAGGATTATCTGTCGTTCATTGCCTGGGACGAAGTAGATACCATATAATCCGAATCAGTGAGTTCAGATATGGGAGTGACTTAAACCTAAAGGATATCGCTGGTGTAAGGATCTGTTTTCTTCTTGTCAACAAAATGCATGAAAAGACCAACCAAACCACGGCACAGAGGACTATGATATATCAGGCTCTGCATACACACATAATACCTCAACATTGCCAGACATATCCTTTAAACCTGTGATTACTCTATTTGCAAACTGTAGTCTTCTTCCATTTAAATAAAAACCATTGATTTGGGGGGATCCGTTCCAGCGCCAGTGGAGAGCGGTGAGGAGCACAGTGATGCGAAACACTTCTGGCCGGTTGCTTTCTGGACAATTTGCAGGGGGTTTGACCGCGTGTGCCGGCAACCCTGCCAGAGGGAGTTTAGAGGGTGCCGAGGCGTCAGAGGAGCAGCGCCTGTACAGGGAGCCGGCACGAATATTAAGTCAAATGAGACCTGATTTTTCTGATGGTGTGTAGTGCAAAGCACCGTGACGTGCAGTGACAGAGGCAACGTGCTCAGTAAGAGTTGGTTATTTGTCAATCATGATGCAAGAGCAACATGAGCTGTGTCTTATTGTCTGCACTGTTAGTTGGTTGGATGCCTTCACGAGCCCATATGAGTCTTTGGAATCTCAGCACAAATGCTTTTTGTCACCTATGTGATAGGTGTTTTAGACTTTTGTTACTTGCGCAAGCAAACCTATTAACCAGCTCACGGGTGATCAGTTGTTCACGGCTGCTGTTTTCAAAGTCTGACACCACGCCCTGACTTAATTATGACTCTGAACAGAAGGAGTGAGATTTTCGATGCAAAAATCGCCGCAGCTGGGCGCATAAGGGTTATAGGTCCCTTACTCACCACCGTGGGCTGTGTGTCACAGCCACTGTTGCAGCTCCGAATGCTGGCCGCATCGGCGAATGGGTCAAATAAGCATGACAGACTACAATAACAAACGTCATGTTGCTTTTAGAATAACAGCATGCACCTGTCCCCTTTCAGCTCATGCAGAATCGCTGACTCACCCCCCCCCCCCTTCACCCCGGACTAAAAGCACTTTAAACTGAAATACAAACTGCAAAACAATGTTTATTCAATCAAAAAAAGCTAGAGCTCCCTGCTGATTGCTTCCAATGACGTGCATTAAAATTTGCATGCGGCGTGTCTCCCTCGCTGTGTAAATACAGCACTGTCTGCACGTGTGTGTATTTCTTACCCTCGCCATAAGTTCGTCCCATCGTGTGTTGAACGCGTCTAGTTTTTGCTGTATAAGCTCATCCAGAACACCTCCGTCCATCAGCGTCTGGGCCAGCTCTCGAATCTGGTTCCTGTTGTCCTCCGGGTGACGCAACAGGACCTCTAGGCTCTGTGCAGATACACAAACAGTCCAAACATCATCGAAACACGCTGTCAGAGACTTATTTTTTGCGTTGCATTCCTTTTAGCTGGAGGCCCACATCACCAGCAGCCCATGAAACTCTCTCTTATTTGACCTGACCAGCTGAAAATTTCTGAAGCTCAAAATACCAGCATGCTAGCTTCTATCAAGTGAATTGATTGGAGCAAAACACAGAAAAAGATGTTAGTGATGTTGCGATAATGTCTTTTGCATGCAGACTAGTAATGTTCTATCCGGTGACTCGTGATGAGGATAAGAGTAGCTCATTGAAAATTATGCTGGATATGATTAGCCTTTGTTCATCTGACCTCGGTGCTTAACAGCTTTTCACATCCTCCGAAATCCCCGTAAAGGTCTGTTTGGCTGGTGTCATAAGGCCATTTGGCAAAGTAAAATACAGCTGAGTGGGCAGGTATTTGCATTTCTCTTCCTACTTAAATGAAAAAAATGAATCCTGGTCCGGAGGCTTTACGCTTTTTGCATTATTGAACCTCAGCAAATCCCTGGATGTAACATCTAGCAATATACAGCAGCAAAGTTTAAGCAAATTAATGATCTCGGGTTAACACATAAGCCTTTCGCATTATTTTCTCAGTAAGGCCGGTAAATCCCAGTTTCTCTAATTGCAAGAAGCAATGTAAATTCCCTTGGATTTACTATTTTAAATACTGTTTCGGTGTGAGGCCTGTTTGACATAACATCGTTATCATCTGAGAAGCCTTCTATACTGAATCTATCTTTACTGTCCCCAAATGCCACATAATCTCTTTCATATTTCTCCTCACCAGTTGAAAATCAGTTCCGTCTTTGGCTGTCATTTTTCTTTTTCGCACTTCTCTCATACTTCATCATTCATTGGTCATCAAACATTGTATATACTATCTGCTATCTATAGGCACTTTATTCTGATAACTTAGGAATTGACTATGTTCAGCGAATATTGTCCTTTCACAGTCGCTCTGGGTAAAAATGAGAAAAACACAATGTACAACAGCAATTTTCTATTTTGCACTTTTTTACATTATATTTCGTTGTCTAATATTTTTGGCTGTTTGTTTTCTATCCGCCGCCACTCTAGCCATGCTGGAACAGTGCAAGGGTTTCAACCGCACAGCATGGCAGGTAAAAGAGGTCGTTTCTCGTGATGACATGTTGGAAGTGTGCT
Source organism: Xiphias gladius (assembly GCF_016859285.1). NCBI lineage: Eukaryota > Metazoa > Chordata > Actinopteri > Istiophoriformes > Xiphiidae > Xiphias > Xiphias gladius. Next base: position 13,276,825 of record NC_053412.1, on the reverse strand, counting down.
GGTCACACACCACAGTAACGGCACAGCGAGACTGAAATTCGCCCCCCAGTCATCTCTGTGTGGAGCAGGGCGCCACACATCTGCTGCCAGACATAAACTGGCCTGCCTCCTTCGGCAGAGTGATACTGGCTGAACTTTCAGTTCACTCAGGAACTTTTGTTTGTTCACATTCTCTACTGTTACAATTTTGTTGACTACTTTTTGTTAGCCCGCTAGCCATGCTAGCTCATGTAGGTTATGCTAACGACCCTAACCATGCAATTTCCTCTCCCCCCTCCTGCATGTGTTGTAAATTTTGTGATCCAAATTTTGGCGTGACTGCAGCTGAGCTCAATCTGACTATTTTTGCATGTACCCTTCCTCCCCGCAGTACTTAACACTGATCCGCGATCAGATAGCGTCAAACATGTCCTTATCTTATATCATAAACTCATCTTTACCACCTCGTCCTCTTCAAATACACCTCTGGCCAACATCTGTCTGCTTCTTTAAATTCATTTGTGTTTGTATGCCCCATCCTCTGTCTGAATCTTTGTAATTTCAATCTAGTCGAGGTGTGCGCCCTCTGCTCCTCTCCATACTCACATCGAGCGCCTCCCGCAGCTCGTCTGCTCCTCCTTGCAGGTTTTCCGTCTCGTCCAGCTTCTGCTCCAGCTGGTCCAGGAAGGCATTCTCCTGCTCCAGATAGGAAAGCAACTCACACCAGCATGCCCACACCTCCTATAAAACACACACACACACATACACACAAATATACACCAAATCATCAGGAGGAAAAGAAAGGGACAAGACAGAGATTGAAAGGATTAGTAAATCAACACTGCCATCTCAACTTTCTTGTAATATTGATTTATATTCCTGTAGTCAGCATTGGTGCAGGCCATCACATCAGCATCTGTTCCACATCAACATGTTTGATGAGTGTGATTCCATCTGCAAATTAGTAACAGTTGCCTCTGTCTGGCTGGAGTGATTGCACAGGTTTCCTCCGTTTAAAATGAAGTTAAATGAAGAAATATATTAACCCCAGGGTAAGTTATCTGAGTAGATTTCACACGTTAAAAAGGCAGACACAAAAAAGTAACAGACATCAACAAGTGAACAGGCATTTGAAAGACAGCTTTCCAAAGCGCAAAAGGATCATTCTCACTTGCTTTCAGGTTCTGTCTCTTGCTCTGACGCGGCCAGAATAAATCTCTCGACAAATAAGCCACTCCTTCATGAAAAATATACAGCAGTTACGTAGGTTAGATAAGGAACCTCAGCACACCAGACAACAACTGAACGTCAAGCCTTTTCTCCACATTGCAGTGATTGGTATATAAACATCACAAAGAACGCATAACCGACAATATGCGTGGCCTTGATTGACGGAGGCATGCGCACACAAATTCACCAAATCACTCTCCAAAGTCACAAAACACCTTTCATGTTATTTGAGTTTCTGCAGTGTTAACCAAGGTAAATCTGAGATTTTTAAAAACCCTTTCAAAAGCGCATAGAATTTAATTTAATACCTTTTTCATGCTCATACTGATCAAAGAATGATGGAGAACCAGTAGGGACAATTACATGTACGTGGATTTATTGACAGTTATATCATATTTTCTCTACTTCCTATCTAGCTGTATATAACAATAATTCCTAGTAATACAATTAATTAGTAAAGTGACTTGGATCCAGGAAAGTGGCAGAAAATTGATGGATGGACCATTACATTTTTCTGACACTGGTCTTTGTGGTGGCGATTCAAACACTAGGTCATTGCATACATAACACTAAGTTACACAAACCACGACATGGTCTAGCATGACTGGGTTTATGGTTGTCATAATGTTACTCTCCGCCAATAGAACTGCATTTGTTGCCAGACACATCCCAATTGCTTTTTTTCTTGTATCAGCTCCTTAGACGAATTATACTGTATAATTCAAACATGCTCTCCAAAGCTACCACAGATGTAGGTGGGGACAACGGCCTTGGCCTTGACAAAACACGTTCACAATTACCTTGGACTTTCACACATGAACAGACGCCCTCCTAAACACTTCAAGCGCATCTGGTCTTTGCCTAACCATGCCAAGGGGATTCTGTTACCATTCACTCATTATCACAGAGAAGACGGAGACAATAGAAAGTTAAACATCATACCTCCAGAGTTTTACATTTCCCATCCAGGCGGCTACACAGGCGCTGGTAGTTGGCTGTCAGCACCTCCAGCTCCGAGCGCAAGGCATCATGGGCCGTGGGCGGGGCCTTGGCGATGAAACTGTTCACACTGTCGGTGAGGAGTTTGACCTTTAGCTCCTTGGAGTGGACCTCCTCCTGGGCCCTCTGATAGAGAGACAAAAGGAACAGCAGAGTTGAACGGGTGGCAGGAGACAGTGCGCTGTGAGGCGGCCCGCCGCTGTCAACTGTCGTGCACGAGATAACCACCCCCTGCCTCCTGCAAGGATCTCTCAACTCAAAATGAAAACGCTAAAAAAAAGAAAAAATCAACAAACGCCAAGCTATTTAACACAGGTTATCTGCTGGAGTCATCGGCGTTAGCTTCCCAGACACCCGGCGGACACTCCAGGGAGTCACAGCCCTCGGCCAAGAAGTAGTTCCATTGTTTAACTCCCTCCCTTTTCCCCATTTTTGTTTGTGTGAAGATTAAACAAACACGATGTTGAATATTAAAGTGTGACTTTTACAAGTGCAAAGGCGTATTAGCAGTAAAACGTGCTAAATTATCATGAATTTAATATGTAACCTTAACAGTAAATATTAACTATAACCATCAGGTAAATTTACCCTAAGAAGAGGAAATAAGAAGTAACAGGAGGAAAAGTCTAAAGTCTTAACAAAGTGGAAGAAGTCACGTAAAGCAGCAAATACCTAATGCCCTATTCTTATGCACAATACTGTACTGTACTTAAGTAAATTTACATTGTTACAGTAGTTTTTCCACCTCACTGCAGCTATTGTACGTGTTACAGAGACAAATCAGTCACTGTGCCAAGAACCTTTTAATACACAGCTGCCACTTATAATCACAAATCTCACAGCTAGAGTTCAGCCATTATTGGAGGTTCACTGGTCAATTACCTTTATGTAAATATAGCAACCTCGAGCAGGGACGTGGGAAGTAGGTCCACTTTCAGTATTTGTTGCAGTAAAGAGGTTTTACTTTGTATATATTCCTTAATTATCTATATTTATTAGACTATTTATAATATCTTTTGATTATAAAATAGATCTACTGTCTAAAGGTCTCTGTAAAGTTTGGAGGCTTGGCATAAGGACAGGGCATTAAGCAGGTTTTTGGCAGTTCTGCCCAATGCAACTCTGTATAATTCTTAGTTTTAACAGTGCAGAGTCTGGACTATACTGCAGATTGGAGTCTCTGCCGGTCTCTTGAGTAACAAACAGAGCGGCAGCCGTCTCAAATGAACGGGTTCAACGCAGGTTGATGAGCACTGGTAGATCCTCGCAGCCCTCCATTATCATAAACTACCAGAAACTGCTCACGGGCAACGTCTTTGGCCCGCGTGGACTTGCCGTCTCACTCGCTCATCCTCTCACTGCGGCTTTCGCGCTTGACGTCACTGTTGTTGCCTGAGTAAAATGCATCAAAATTAAAGTATGATGGTGTTGAAGTTCATTGTCTGTAACACGTTCTCATATTGGTGTAAAACATTGTCAGTAACTGTTAGATATACATTATCCTGGCGCCAGGACAACTCTGACTGACTTCCTGCATCCTCGACCTCTAGCCTCTGCTGTAAAGCACTGAACTGTGACTGTGTAGCTCAGCTCAGCTAAATTTAGCCAGCACTTAAGTTTTGGCTTTGTTTGTCTGTTTGGCTTTTAATGTTAGATGTGAAAGTGATAAAATGACAATGGACTAAGATCTAAGACTTTCTATCGTCAGCCCAAAATGGCTGAGGCTGTGCTTTCTTAACAATAAAACTGGACTTTTATGAAAGAACTTTAAGTTTAGTTGATTTAGTTTGTCTGCATTAACTCGTCTTGTTATATTAATAAATGTCTTAAAAGCCAGCTCAACGGCAGAAAGAAAAGAGAGACAGATGGCAAGAGATAAAAAGCAAGAGAGGGAAGGTAGCGAGGAAGAAGGAGAGGAGGAGAGAGAGAGAGAGAGCTTAATGGAAGCAGCGATGGATGCATGAACAAATGAATCAATGTATGTCTAGCTGACAAAGGCACAGAGTGTGAAGAGACGGAGTGAACAAGTAAGCCCACAAATCAATGAAGGAGGGAGTGTAGCTAATACTTACCAGCAAGGGAGAGAGGGAGGGAGAAGGAGACAGAGGGATTAAGAGAATAAATGAGTGAACAGATTCACGAATGGAGTTTCCTTTAAGCGCGAGGAGTAGAGGAGAGGAAGAGGCAGAGGGGGAGATTAGCAAGAGCAAGCAGAGTGAAATCAATTTTTAATTTTCAACTTGACTCTTAAGTAAACTTTTTCAGGAGGAGGGTTGAATGGAAGGGGACTGCTACTGCCAAAGGCTTTTAGGTATATCACAAAGCAAATAGTTCCATAAATTTACATCACAAATACATTGCATTAAAGTTATGAAAGCTAGAAAAGCACGGTGGTGAATAGGAGGATCAATGCAATTTGATATAAAATCGAGGAATGGAGGAAATGAGAGTGGAGAGGGGGTTTAGAAAAAGAGACACAAAGCTGTGAGAAGATAAAGAGAGAGGGAAACAAAGAAAATGAGCTGGTTTTTGAGATCAACAGTGAAAAGAGAGGTAGGCAGACAGGGGCATTATCGACCTGGAATTACCCAGGATCAAACTAGTGACAGAGAAAAGCGGGAGAACAGTGGCAGCAGCTGCACAAAGTTGGTCAGCCCTGGGCCTTGACTGTGAATGACTCTGGAAAAAGAGACATGATTTTTCCGAAAAAGCCTCGTTCTAAGCAGGTTTTTTTTTTTTTACTGAGATGCATTGAGATTGAACAGTCACTGTGCCGCAAATACAGTACGTAGCACAAAAACAAAATCTGTGTAATTTAACTATCAGCAAACAGCTGGAGTTAAAAGAGTGTCAGAGTTGTTTTCTGTAAAACGACTGAGAGTGTCACCATGATGACGCCACCACACCCACCACAGGTATCAGATTAAACAAATAACTAAAAACAGATAACGACACATTCTGACCAGTCACCAGAAAAGTAACAGGACTAGCTAATCCGAGAGCTGTGCAGGAGAACTGACCCAATCAGCCCTGCTGGGTAAATAGCGGTCGATGCCAGGCTACTGTAGAAGAACGTCTCTCGCTTTCTTTCAGCTTTGTCAGTCCTTCATGCTGTACATTACATTCTAAAACTGGTCAATACCTGCTAAAGTGTAGGTGCAAGTAAGCAGCAGATGTTAATGTACACAATGCAAAACATTCCCACTGTGCAGATGGAGCATTGAAAGGCACTTTAAAGGACTTGGAGCCCCTCCTTGTTGCTGAAATGCACAGGGTCAATAAGAATAGTTCTACATGTTGGGAGAACTTTCGATTAACTGTCTTGCATAGAGTTGTACGAGATGATCAATACTACTCTCTTTAGTGTCTCCAGGGGGAGCTGTGTGAGGTCTAATAAATGCCCTCAAGTGATGTCACCTGAGTCAGCGTCGGTTGGGGCTGAAAAGTACAAGTTTGAAAAGTAAAAAGGTCTGAGGGTGGTGAACTGAGCTTCCCAGACCCCTGCCTGAGGCCCTCGGCTCGGGGCCCCATCGGCCTTCGATACTCGCATGAACGCACCGGAATCTCCTTCCGTGTCTGCACTTCCTGCATATGTGAATGCGCTTTGTCATATTTCCAACCAGCTATCGCTAGTTCACTCATTCAGTGGCTGCGGTATTAGCTGTTCATTTAGCAGCGCTTGGTTCAAAGATGGAGATCTGCTGGAAGATTTGGTAAATGGGACACATCATTTGTCGCCATAAATTTGGCAATTTCTAATTTTAATTCTAATGCGTATGCCTTTACTTGCTCATTTTTGGGATCCCACAGATCCTACTGCTGTGTACATTTAAAAATAAATAAAAATAAAATAATTTTTTTCCTTTTCGTCTGACCTTAAGACTATTGAAGCAATAATGCTTCACTTTGCTACAAGCTGGACTTGCACAATGCCTCTTTTTCGGGGTCAGTTAGACGCCAGAGAGAACTTACTCACTTTTGACCCTCTTATGGACAAAATGTCATAAATCTCCAAAAAGATAAATCCAAATAAACGTATTTGGGATTACTCTCAGCACCGAGCATGCATGATGAAATCCACTGTAACCAGGTTTTAAAGCTGGAATCTCTGAGACTCCAAACACAGGTAATTCCTCATTACTTCAGACTTCTCAAACATGTCACACGCACCTTGAGCTCCTCAACAGCCTTGCGTAGCTCTTCGGGGGTCTTGTATGTGAAATCTCTCTCCAGGTAGTCTTCCTCCGCCTGGTTGATCCACTCCTGCATCTCCTGCATCTCCTTCCTCAGAGCCATGGTCTTATCGAGGCCACCTTTCAGAGCGGACTTCTTAGCGTAGGCCTAGACAGGGGGGAAAAACACATACAGATGCAAAACCCTCGATGTTATACAGACACATGAAGGCAGGAAAACACACACTCTGGGTTAAGACACACCTGTTTACAGACGTTCTCCCACTGGGCATTGAGTTCGTCCAATTCTCTCTGGATGTGGACGGCAAACGGCGGCTCGGCATCTTTCTTCAGGTACAGACCCACCTCATTGATGCCATTTACGCTGGGCTGGATGGTGTGAATGTCATTCACCAGAGCCTGGTCAACCAGAGTGCAGGACGGATTTTACTCAGGTAGGATTATGACTGTACACATTTCAGAGTGGATCATTTTGGTCTTAATGAGTAACTCTTCATTCAGCGTTTTTTAATTTACAGAACTATTTCCTTACAAGTAGCCATGAAAAAGGTGTCTATCTGCTCATTTTCCTTTCTCTGTTTCCTTGAGCGATTTTCTTATATTTGGGTTGAAATAAAATGTCAGTAATCTGTTGGTAAGAAATACAATGTATGATGCAACCTGAGTTTAAACTAGGCCTTCGAAAGTGATAGTTTAAAGTAATGTCAGGATGCGAGGTTTCCTCACTGTGCACTGCTCTAACTGTTTCTCCAGAGCTTCAGAGTCTCCCAGCGCCGGCCATTCCTCGTTCAGGAAGATATCCACATCCGCCATCCACTTCTTTAAAGTCTTTACATCATTCTGGAGCAGAGAGACAAAAGAGAGGCAGACAAAATGCATGGAGAAAATTAGGGCTTTCCCCTAAAAGTCAATGAGTCGCTGCATCGGCAGCTGCTGCTGCTGTTCTTTTAGCCTCAGAGTACACAGAGCAGTGCAGGAGCAGTGTGGCCGAGTCTTGCCTCAAGACGACTGAACCCCGAAACTAACTGCCATGGAAGTAGAGACAGGTGCTGGAAACAGAGGACAGCATGAGGCAGGGCAGGGCAACTCCTCTCTGTCGGCTGCTCCGATATTCTCATCTCCGTTCTCAGCTCAGAGACATTCCATCGTGCGGCAGGATTTCAAAACTCAGCTATGCCCAAGACACCACTTTTTACTTTCTCTGACTGAATGGAAACCTGATGTGTTCACACCCCAGACGAAGAACAAAGACACCAAAACTTGAGTTTTTAAGGCGAAACATGAGAGTCATGTACAAGAGTGCGGTCTGAGTGGCTGAACTGAGCGAGTGATGTAGTTCTCCTATTTGTAGATAACATGTAATGAAGGAAAGACATCTAATAATGTTGAGTGTGTATGAAAACTAAAAATGTAGGAAAGAAAAAGCACGAACCAACAAAGCCCAAGCACCTGAACAATTAATATACAGAAGATGACAGCGCAAGTGAAAATGTTATACACTATATACTGTTTTAAGTATTTGGGAGCAGCAGGCCTGTTGTTGTGAGCACTGTGCACACACACAGAAAGAAAAACCCTTTTTACAACAGACTCAAGGGCTTTTTATCAGTGTCATTTATCTTTAATTATTTAATCTCAAGGCCCTAACTGGAAGGACATGTACAGGATTTGCGCCCCCTAGTGACTTGCCGCTGTGGCTGTTAGTCTGGGCCTCTGTATGCACTTAGTCGCGCCGACTTTTCCCTCTGCGGCCAGGATGAGTGCTGAACTGGGCTAAATGGGCCAGTTCCCGCATACAATGAGCCAAGGAGGAGAGAATGAATCAGCAAGCCTGTAAATTAAGCCTAATTTAGTGCAAAGAGACGCATTTTTCTAGTCCAATGAGTTTTCCGATAGAAAGCATTTGCTCAAATTGCGAGAGGGCTCATTTTTCAAGCTGAGACATATGAAGATTTAACTGAGAATCGGGAAAACAAATAGAAAACTCCAGGTCAGTCAGGGAAAATGAATCAGCCTTGTATTTTAATGAAGCAGGGGAAGTTATTACACAGACCAAGGGAAATAATCCGGATTTACCTATTTCTAAGGGAAGATGTGTTTGCTTTAGTTGTGATGCAAGGCTTTATGATAAATGCTGATTGATATCAGGTCCTGTGTAATGTTACAATGGTTTTCAGTGAGATGTCAGTCATAATTAGGTTTGATGCATGGAGCAGCAGAGTTCTGGCTCGGGATGGAAAACACGGCATTTGTTTTATTCTCTGATCGGTGACTCACACACTACGTTTTTGTTGCTGAGTCTCATTTACTCTTGCCTTGCCCTGCCTATAAAATCCCTCGCATCCATCTCACCTCAAACTGCATCAGTTTGGCCATGAGCTCCTGGATCCTCTGGGCGTCGTCTGTCAGCGTGGTGCCGAGTCGTTTCCAACGTGCCATGATGGCGTCCATCTCTGTGCGATACCTACGGCAGCACAGAGGATCATGGAGACTTACTTGGCTTGTGACCTGAGTTGTTTCTTTGCTGTTGCAGACTTCCTGTTCAGACCACTTCTTGTGCATTTATCGAAGTGATTCTGAGCCTTAAATAAGAGCCAATCAGTTGTAACAATGGCCTTATGAACAGGCATTGCGTGTGCAGGTCTGTGCTGCGTTTTGCTAGAATGTAGCAGAACTACATATATTTTTAATTGCATTTTCAAACTCAGTCAGAAATCCCTAAGTTTCTGTGATACTGAGCCGTTATTAGCAATGAGATCTATGCTTCTCACATGGCTGTGGGCTGTAGCGGTCTTTCCTGAATCTGTGTGAGTTTGCGGTTGTTGGTAGCTTGCACTGATGTAGTTTGATGCAATGCTTCTTTTTTTACTAAGCTTTAAGCCCCAGTTGAACATCTGCTATTGTAGTTTTTTTTTTGCTGAATAAAACTAAAGGCCAGCACAGGGGTTAGCACTGTCTTCTCACAGTAACAAGTAACTGGAGGGTAAGAATACACGGACAGGTATTTTTTGAGTAGCTCCGTGTCCAAGAGAAAATCTTGACCCTTAGGCTGGGCCAGGCGGGAACCGCTGTGAATGATCAGTCCTAGAATCTGCATCAAAATCCCATCTTCTTTAATTGTCTCCTTCAGTGGATAACATCACTCAATTATTTGCCATGTCTTACTTCTGGCCGATGTCTGGCGGAGCCTTCTGGAAGACCTGCTCCACAGCTGAGGTCAGGTAGTCCACCTCCCCCTGGTGTTCAGCCAGAGCCACCTGGAGGGCCTTGAGGAGGGGCAGAAGAGAGAGACAGAATCAGAGAGAGACTGGAACACTTGAATAGAACAGAGCCATCATTAGTTATTACTGTGCTTCTCCTACTATAACAGTCAAGCAGGAAAAGTGTTGCAGTGTAAAAGGACTAATGCAAACTCGTGCCCATCTTTTCTGTGCTCATCTACGAAGTGAGATGAGGAGAATAGAACACTATGCTCAAAGCTACTATCTGTATCTGTTTATCTCGCAGAAACATCTGTAATCACATTTATACCAGAAGATGTTAGAAATCATCCAGAAGGCTTCATTTTCTGTGTTAAATTGTTTGCTACTGAAATGTAAACTCCTCATATACTGTATGTCTGAGTGTGGCCGCTCACAAAATACACAAAATATCATGATATTGGAACCTAAATAATTCAAGTAATGAGATCAAATCAAAGCATTCTACGTACATAACATAATTAAAATCAAACTATGAAATAATATAGAAAATCCCTAATGAAGTTAATCCATGCTCTTTTTACAGCATGTTAACCTTATCAAGGAATATTCATATCATGGAAAGAGCAGCCTCATGCTCGACAAATCAATCATCATGCTGGCATTTGCTTGACACATTTATCAACAGGCCTCTGTAGAAGCACAGCAGTAGAAAACACGCCCCACGTCTTCCTGTGATTTATCGGACAAGCATCTATCATGTGTGCTCCTACTGCGCCGAAATTCTTTGTCTGGAAAATAAAATCGTCTTAATCACATGTCTGCTACATCCCACAGTGGGGCGACATGGGAGAGGGAGGGATGACAAGCACGAAAGGTTATGAGCTGACACAAGACTTGGCTGCCACTGTTAACATTTTGTGGTGGAACACTGTTTGAGTTTGCTTACCCTGTCGTGCAGGATGAATTACAAGTGGATAGGTGAGGGAATTCCTGGCGACCTTTAGGTGGGCAGCGGTGGGAGATTTCGGGGAAGAAAGCCTTTCTCACACCGAGATGGCTCAGAAGCTGAGCTTAGCTTAATTCAAACATGGCCCCCGGGCAGGACATCCTGCAGTTACTATGGCTTACCCCTCGATCCTTCTGCTGCCACAGTGGTTCCCAAGCAGGGAGGTATTAGGGACTGTTTTCGCTCTAAGGTTGGGGCTTTTTTTTGTCAGCTCTACTGGAGAGCGGGGATTCACAGACGCCTGACACTTTCAGCAACTGACCCAAATTCATTCATTCCCTGTTTTCACCTGGAGATGAGTGAGCTACTTTATTGGAGCAAAGATTCAACAAAAAGGTGAAAAGGTCATACATCGTATGCAAAATAATGCAAAACAGCTGAATAATCGCTGTGACCTGTTTGAACCAGAGTCGTCCTCCTATGGGTAATTTGATGATACATAATATATACTGTACAATTAGATGAGATTGTCTATTGCTTATTATTTAAGTAAATGAAGTAAATAACAAAATTTAGTTTGTCATTGCCTTTCAGAATAACCCATACAATCAGCCTTTTTTCTGATCTGGCGCCCTCATCAACAGGGCAGTGTCATTTGACAGCACCTTCTAAAACTGTTACAAAAGGCTTCAACAAATACGTTTGATGTGAGCATTTTCAGATCTGTCACCCCCATGGTTAATGGATGCTTAGGCGTAGGCACAAAAACTGAGGGACAGTTCATGGTTTGGGTTAAAAAGCTACTTGGTAAGCATTAGGGAAACGACCTCCTGTGGTATCCCTGGGATTGCTGACCCCCCCTTCATCAGCAGCACATACTACATGCTGTCAAAATGACCATACAGTATGATCTTCTCAACTGTCATTCCCCCGCCGTTCACCAGATGCCCTCTGACTTTCCCTCCTGGGACAGGTGACTGGCAGCCCTCCCCGCCCACTCACACACACCTCTTCCCAGTTTCCAGCCAGTGTTTAAACAGGCAGGTTTAAATAATAAACCTAAGAGCTCAAATATTTTTCCAACCTGGACATCAACCAATTTCTCTGTTGCATATGCAGAAATACTCCCACTGTAGGTTGTGGCACAGGAAAGCACCGCTACACATAGCAGACTGACAAAACTCAGTAGAGTTGACTGAAGAAAGGATTGGAATTTGATTTGCTATATTTTAGCCAGTGCTGATTGGAATAACTTCTACATTGTTCGTAGATGGACAGAAAATTAATAGTCGTTCAAACATTCATGGGTTCCAGCTTTTTAATTGTGAGGATTTTTTTGTATTTTACATCATTGTAAACTGAATATCTTTGGGGTTTGGATTGTTGTTCGGGCAAAACAAGACATTAGAGGTCATCTTTGGCTTTAATTAAGGCTTGCATTTCTCGTTTTCTTCAGATACTTTATAAACCAGTATCTGATGATCGAGAAAATAAGTGGCATATTAACGAATAATGAGTGTAATCATTGACTGCAGCCCCCAATCCTTTCCCTATGTAGCCTGTCCCCACTTCCCTCTCACTACTGCAAATCCACAAGTCAATCATGAGATGTAATTACGCTCAAACTTGAGACCATCTTGTGATGGGATCGCAGCAGCCGCCACGACCGTCAACACGTTGACGTTCCGACCCATGAGCACTCAGTAGTAATAACCAGCCGCGACAGCGTGGGTGGTATTGTTTTCACCTATGTGACTAGAATGAGTGGTGATCCTGTCATCTGGGTGATGGAAAGGTTTCTGACCGCACATACACACACGCAGAAGTCCTGTCTCTCTGAGTGATGAGGGGGGAAACAGTGGTGCTGAAAATTAATGATGGCTTATCAGTATGCAGAATGAGTTCCTAATTATTATCTACAATCAACTTTAATTAATCCCAGGCTACAAGGCTTGATCTCCCTGCTATGCTACGAGACCATTATCAAGTTTGAAGAGGGCTGAGTATGCGCACACACAAACACACCACACACTTCCCTCTATGGTGTGACCTTGACTTAAGTTGAAGATAAAAATCAACATTTCAAAAAGAACAACAAAGTAATAAACAAAACAAAACAAAAACAAAAGGCCTTGCATTATTTTGATGGGAAATACTGATTAACATTGACACAACGAAAAAGAAGAGGGTATGTTTGTGTGTGTGTGTGTGTGTGTGTGTGTGTGTGTGTGTGTGTGTGTGTGTGTGTGTGTCAGTGTGTGCATTCACCTTTGTATATTATGCATACTAGCACACACAGCACTGGTGTGTGTGTGTGTGTGTGTGTATCTGTAGGTATCTGCATCTGCATTGTGATAAACAGAGACATTGATTTGCTCCACTGGGACTTTGCTCGCCCACCTCTCATAATTGTGGAGTTGTAAACACACACACTAACAGCAGACCAGCTCTGGCCTGCTCTCTGCATGTTAAGCAGATGCAAGTCGAGCGATTTTATGTAGTTTATATAGTGATAGCGTTGTGCTCTAAAGTCAAAGTGAAAGGGCATTTTAGCAGAATCGGTAGTTCTTACATAGACAGTAGTTGTTACTAAACATTTAAAGCCAGTAACTGCATATAATTATGTCGCTAACTGAACCAACTAAGAAAGCTAACATTAACTTGTTAATATTGGACCCATTTAGATTAAGGAATAAAGTAGGTAATATGGAATATGGTCAACATATCAGACCAAAAGCTTGATAAAATCTTGTTTAATAATGATGTAACGTGATGATAATCGGTTCATGTGATTCATTTAACCGTCAGTTTATTTAAAGCCATTTACAGTAAGAATTTAGGATAAAAATATATATATATATATATATATATATATATATATTTATATTCTGTAATGTGCCGGCTAAAAAAAACTCTGCTATTAACAATTGTTATGTCTCAAGCAAACCTAGTTGAAAATGATCTGTTCTTTTTCAAAGCACAATCTAGCTTACTTAATGATTCGTTCTACAGGGATGTCGTGTTTACGACAGTAATTTGGGGGTGTCCTGTTGTATCAGATGCACACTATTTACATGCGAGGTTGTTGGTATGAATCAGACTCTTGGTTAATGGGGCATGTCATCTGTTTTCTCTCCCTTCTCTGGCTTTCTGCTACCTCAAACAGCAGCAGAAAGCATCCTTTAAAAGCATGCTGCTTTGGCAGTTTGGCATCGCCAGTGGCCATATAACTTTACTACTTGTAGTAAAAACTGATTACAGTGTTATACAGCCTAACAGGATTATAGAGCCAGCCTCATTTTGGCATTTTACGGGAATTTGTAAATAGAGCCGAGCAGCAGTGTTGTCAAGAGCGTATGCAGTAATACAGAGAGAATCCACCTATCAGCTGAATCACAGTTGACTCCTCAAGGATAGTGGGATTATAGTATACCCACAAATTATGAGCTGCCATTATTCCAACTTTCAATATCATACTTCACTACATGATCTAAGCCCTGATAAGTTAACTGATAAGGTAAAATTTCGCAACATGTTGAGTCTTTGGAGCTATTGGTACAATGCAAACAAGTTAAGATGTTTTAAAATTGTAAACCACTGTATTGAAAGAGTTACAGCTGAAGCTGAAGCACTGAAGGAGGTGAATGTCAGTTTAGCACTGAAAGGGTTTAAGCGTCGAGCTGAGCTGCCAGTAGAAGTTAAAGTTATGAAAGTGGTTGATAGGTCAGTTGAAGATTAATCACTGCAACGACCTGAATTATCAGTTTAAGTGCTGAAAACAGCTCAAATGTGACCTGAAGCGTAAAGATAGTTTAGGGAATGTAAAACATAGTGGAAAACATAGTAGAGAATGAAAGCAGTTAACTTGTCAGTTGAAGTTTAAGATATGAAAGTGGGTGAACCATGAGGTTACGTGTCAGTTAACAGCTAACAGCTGAAACGGGATGAAGCGTGAGTTAAGTGTAAACAATGGAAGCAAGAAAGCTATGAAAAAGCTGGATAAATACAGTAGACTTTCCCATGTAAAATTATAAATGCTGATATTCTCACTTGCATGATGTTTGTGTTTCAGGTGTCATATGTTTATCCATACTGAGACTAAAGACGATGAGAAATTATCATGGGCGCATTCTCTTAGTTGAATCAACTCTTGATCCAGCTCGTTTAAAGTGAACAACCTCAACTTTGCTCTGTCATACAATGGAGCACAGACTTCTTAAGTACTTGGAGCTCAATATGCTTCCTCTCTTCAGATGCAACACCAAAATTATATAAATTCTGAAAAATCATTGAAGATATACATGCAACGAGCACTAACTTTATTAGGAACACCATACTAATACTGGGTAGGGCCTCTCTTTGATCTCAAAACAGCATAAGTTCTTCGTGGCCTGGATTCCAGAAGATGCTGGAAATTTTCCTTGGAAATTTTGCTCAATGTTGACATGATTGCATCACATCATTTCCTCAGATTTGTCAGCTGCACATTCATGCTGTCAATCTCCTCTTCTACCAAATCCAAAAGGTGTTCTAGTAGGTTCAGGTCTGGTGACTGGAGAGGTCACTGTAGTTCACTGAACTCATTATCATGTTCATGAAACCAGCTTGAGACGACTTTTGCTTTGGGACATGGAGCATTATCATGCTGGAAGTAGCAACTAGAAGATGGTAAACTGTGGCCATAAAGGGATTCACATGGTGAGCAACAATACTCAGACAGGCTGTGGCATTCAAACCATGATTGATTGGTATTAGGGGGCCAAGAAAACACTCCCCACACCATCACACCACCACCACCAGCCTGGACTGTTGACACAAGGCAGGTTGGGTCCATGGAATCAAGCTGTTGATGCCAAATTCTGACTCTACCACCTGCGACCTCAGCAGAAAACCAGATTCATCAGACCAGGCCACATTTTTCCAGTCTTCAACTGTCCAGTTTTGGGGAGTCTGTGTCCACTGAAACCTCAGATTTCTGTTCTTGGCTGACGGGAGTGGAACCCAATGTGATCTTCTGCTGTTGTAACTCTTCCACCTCAAGGTTGGACATGTTGTTCTTTCTGAGTTACTGTAAACTTTCTGTCAGTTCCAACCAATCTGGCCATTCTACTCTGACCTTTCTCATCAACAAGGCGTTTCCATCCACAGAACTGCTGCTCACTGGATGATTTTCTTTTTAGCACCATTCTGAGTGAGAACTCTAGAGACTGTTGTGTGTGAAAATCCCAGGAGATCAGCTGCTTTAGAAATACTCAAACCAGCCCGTCTGGAACCAACAATCATGCCACAGTCAAAATAACTGAGATCCCATTTTTCCTCTATTCTGATGTTTAATGTGAACATTAACTGAAGCTCCTGACCTGTATGTGCAGGATTTCGTGGACAGCCTTGCTGCCACATGATTGGCTGATTGGATAACTGCATTAATAAGCAGGTGTACAGGTGTTCCTATTAAGGTGCTCAGGGAGTGTATAAATATGTATGTTACAATACAGTCAATAGTCCATAGTACAGTATGTGTTTAAGGCCCCTTCATACTGTGTGAATGTAAAGCCAGATTGTTATCTTACCTTTACACCAAAGGAATCCATACAAACTTCAAATAACATATTAAAAAAGGACTATATCACTCATTTGTAGAACTGAGCGTGGGAGTGTGCGTGTGTGTTTGTGTACCTGAACATCCTTCAGTCTCTGTTCCATAATAGGATACTCGGTAACAGCCGTGGATGGGACGACCAGCTTGGCCTCGCAGTGTTGTAACCATGCCAACAGTGTCGATATGGTTTCCTTATAACGAGCTGGGGGCAAACTCTCCAAAACTTGAGGCAGACAGGGAGACAGAGAGAGAGAGCAATGTCAAAGAGGCTGTCAGGTGATCTGTGCCAACTGCAAGGGCTTCGCACTGAATAACACTTTTTACTTAAATGTCCAAACATGTTCATACACACACACACACACACACACACACACATCATATATATGTGTGCGTGCGTGTGTGTATACATACATATATATATATGTAGATATATTCATATATATGCAAATGTTTAAAATGTTTAACGTGAAATGTTGACTTCTGACTTCTTCATTTTGAATCCTTTTGACCCCTGCATTCATGGCAATAAAGACTGATATATTTCTATTATATACTACTCTGGTAAATGGAATTCATGATAAAGTAAAGTTTCATGATAAAATAAAGTGTCCCTGCTCTGAACTGAACTGACTTAAAGCAATATGCTGACCTGACCAGAACTGACTTCAGAAGCAGAAAATAAACCAAAAAAGGAAAAAGTATCATTTAAATAACTGATGCATTCCTTTCAGAGAGAATCTTTTTTATATTCTTCTCAACCATTGCCGCCCTCGGGAATTTGGCACAGTAATCTGTGTGCGTCTGAACACAGGCCTATACCCAGCCATGTGTGAGTGGCTGAATGTGTGCGTTAGATATCTCACCCCCGGCGTGGATGAGAGAAGCGCAGTGTGTGGCACGAGGGAAACTGTCTGAGTGAGTAAACAAGTATAGTTTGTCTGCTTGGGTGTCAGCATCTTTCTCTTTCTCTCTTATCTCTCTCCAGCTGACTCTCCCTCTCTTCCTTTCTTCCCAATCCCTGCATTTTTCTCTGTCAGTGCCTTTTCCCCTCAGTGTCATTTTCTCAGGGGCCATATTTTTTTGTTTTCTCATTTCTTTCCATCATCCTCTCGCTCATCGATACAAATAGCTATCTGCTCTGGTTTTGTCACAACATCTGCCTGATTCAGTTTTTCTTGTGTTGATGGCCGCAGCTTGCAGCTCCTCTGTCTATCTCATTACGTCTCATTGTCACTGTTTTTAACAGCAACAGAGAGCACACACATTTTAACATACACACACTGAGAGTAGCACTACAAATTGGATTATGACTCACTGATACTCTCACTAGGTAGTCACATGAAGACAGGTGAAAAGGTGTAACCACATGGGTGAGCACTGATGGTATGTCACACATGAGTCTGACTGACGTACCATCGGCGCTCTAACTCAGCTTGTCTAAAAATGGCCTTGTCACGTGAGCATGTTTAGTGACAGGATGAAACTCGAAGCTGAGAGGCTTTAAATTAAGTTTTCCTCGATTCTTTTTTAATGAGAATGTAGCTAGCATGAAACGTTAATTTGGCATTATTTATTGAGAGTGGGGATCCATCAGGGCCCTCTCAGAGGACCTAGGCCCAAAAGGCATTTTTCCAACAGACCACCATTCTGAAAAAGATGTCTGTAAAACCGTTGACAGGACACCGCCAACAAGGTAAATTATTACTCTTTGTGTTGTGAATTGTTAAACCATGAAGGTTCAACATCTGAAAAACTTTCCCGGAACTTACGAAAGCTATGTTTATGTGTACGATGTCATTCCAATATGCTGTCAATGGGCTACAGGGGGAAGTACTAATGAGCATGTGCAGTGAGCCCCACGGTGCAAGGTGGACCAGTAACAAAGTAAGCTTTTTTTGCTCATGTGCTCAGCAAACAATTTTTAATTCAAATGAACGGGCGCCATCTACCCAGTTCTTATAACACATCCATGAGCTACATCCATGAAAAAAAGCGACAGCTTCCACCAGCTAGAGGTTTCTGAGGGAAGCAAAACAACAGTGGCGACCACAAGGAAGATGCTGATACCATTGCTACTTTGCCGAAATCAACATTTTCACAACTGAACTTAAATCCAAATTTTGAACTGGTGAAAAATGAGAGATAGTAGATGAAGTGTTTGTGAGCTCGCTTTTGACATTTTTGAACTTTTCTCCTTGAGAAATCGATGCTACATTATGCTGCTGTGTGCATGTCACTGGCTGCAAATGCTAGTTATAGTTATTTGGGTAGTTATTTGGGTTGTCAACATGGGGAAGCATTGAGGGGTCTAGCTTGAAGCTTTTGCTATACTGTATAGGTGCATTTTCAACTGTGGTTGAAGTTTTAACTGGAACAAATAGTTCTCCACCTCTGTTTGCAAAGTTGCATCCATTCAACTCCCTATACTGTCATTCCATGTATTTATGTCTCATGAAAATGTATTTATTTGTTATCCAGTCAGAATATAAGGGGTTGGGTGCATCTCTTGACTTTAATTTCAAATATGTGTTTGATGTCTCTAAAATCAGGATAAAGTGATTCCTAACAGATCCCCATTTGGACAGTCTCTTTTCTCTTGCCCCCGCTACACAGACATCCGAGGTCAGTGCGACCATTAATTCAGCACTGGAGCTGGCAGATATTCATTGTCTTTCCAAAGGACACGTCAAAAAGGTGGATGTTTGTAGCTCCCAGGTCATTAAAAGTTAAAAGGCAGTCTCGCCATGCAACCTGAGGTGCAATTAGTGCTGTTGTGATATTCTGAAAAAAAGCCATTCTTAGTGAATTGTTTAAAAATGTTTGCATCTTTGACTCGATTTTTAACTCGGCCTGGGAAATGAAATGACAACTATAATGCCAACAGTGCAGCATAATAAGTGTTACTTTCTAGTGTATTGCTTTATTATTATAAACAACCTTCTACAACACAAACTGTGCTGTGCTATATCAAGCACGTGAAGTCCTTGTTGTCGTAACTGGAGAGCAGACCATATGGAAACAGTACTCTGTGAGACATTGCTGTGGGCTGTGAGTGTTTGCATGACCTCAATGCATTCATCCCGTTTTCCAACAACCGCAACAAGCGTGTCTATGCTGAATGTTGGGTGGTTGTTGCTGTTGTGGGCAGAGACATTTGCCACACCAAAGATGCCTGATACAGTGAGTGGGCTCCAGCAGGCTGCCGTGGCTGACTTTCACTCACCGTCTATCCTCTAAAGTGCCGAGTCTTGCACACAGACCGTATTCTTGGTTTACCAAAAGCTTAGAAACTGGAACTCCACTTCAATCTCAAATAACACATAAGAACAATCCATCCCCGTGCTATGAGAGGGCCCCAGATAATATCAATACATGATCAAAACTAGAACTTGAACAACAACCAATCCACAGGATGGAAATTGAATCCAACTGAAAACATTTTTTATTTATGAGTTATAGGCTATAAAGTCTGATTTTTTTTTTTAGCAGAAATGACAGCTGTCCAAAAATGCCCATTGGATTCCTTTAAGACTGTACAGCACTGGGAGTGTGTGACCCACTTAGCCATCAAATAAAAATAGCAGCTGCTCTGGGTTTCAAAAACAATCTTTCTTTGTCTTTTACAGTGACGTTTTGCAGGTGAACTGAGCCTCTAAAGTGTTGCTCTTGGTTAAAAATTTACTACCATATTACCAGTAATGTTTTAATATTAGAGTTAAATTAAAAATAAATGTCAATAAGGTTGAAGAGAGTCTGTCTAAATCATGCCCAGACCTACCTGCAAAAACAGATCCACACTGACACTGAAAACACTATGGGGCCCTGTTCAAAGTCTTACAGAAAAATGGGAAGTTGCTCTGCTGTCAAGCACAACTGAACTGTTTCACTTCTTTTAATGCAGGCCTGTTCATTGTTAGCCCAGATTTTGTTTCTGCCTAAACATTTTATTGCATCGATTAACCGAACTTAGTAGATTGCATAATTATGGAGGGATCATTGTTTTCACAAGCATCACTGAGTTGCAGAAAAAACAAACCCCCACGTACTCTTCTTTCATGTCATCAGTCTGTATCAAACTAAAGGTGCCCTCTCCCCAGCAGGGAATAAGTTGTCAGGACCAGCTGAGTTAGCTGCAGTCAAAAACACCGACATTATCTCTGTGTAACACTTTTCACCGCCACTGGACGCATGTGGACCAGTTTTGCTGGTGCTCATGCTGTTCATGCTGCTTCTCCCTTCATCTTTTTCTCATATTGTGAAATTTGGTAAATTCAGGCTTAACAGAGTCTTTCAAAATTAATTTAGATTAAGTTTGAATTTTAATGTGAACAGATAGCATTCCACAATGAATCTAATTTAGTATTGTAATTAACATCAGTCACTTTCAGCAAGTGTTTTTTTATGTGATTTCTGTCCAAGCCTGCTGAATATCTTAAAGAAGCAAGGTGTTAGCCTACTTACTGCTACAGACCAAGGTGGGTACATTGTTCTTGTCGTTGTTGATGGGGGGACCCAAGGTTATCATTAGTTAATGTGGACCATTTTTACTAAGTGTGGGGCGAACTCTGTATTCTCTGACTGTGCCAACAGAAATCAACTGCTCTGTCTCATGAGGGGCTTTCAGCCATTTTTGGGGAAGGTGCCTCCAAGGCCCTAATTATACCCTCTTGAGGACGCGCACATGGACAGTTGTGGACACCACGGACAAGTAGTTCTTATTATACTTCTTTCTAGTCCGCTTGAATTCCGCTTGGAGGAGCGCATGCACAGTTGGTGCCCTTGTAGCGTAGTGGTGCCACAGACTGACGTGGAGAGGTCCGCACAGACATCCGCACGCTTCATGTACACCCTCTGCAATGGGAATTTATGTCACGCTGACCCAAACGGACCCTTGCATACACGTGCACGTGGAAAGTACAACACTAGCTTAACTTCTTCAGGAGTAGCTTTGCGAGTAATTTTGTTCTATTTTACATTGTAGGCTATTAATGCTCAGCTTCCAGTCAGACACTGCCAAAAAAATCAATACTTCCAATACTATGTCCTTGTCTCTCACAATTTGTTGTGATATTGGTGATGAAAACGCCTTCAAATAGGTTCCTGTCCTCTGCATTCAGGAAGACGAGGCCAAAACCTCGCCTTTTCTCACCACAACCCATCAAGAGCAGGGAACATCTTGGAGGACAGTGTTGTCATGACTGAAGACTTAAGAGCCCACCTCAGACAATGTGCCTCCAGCCTAATTTATGAACTGCACCTCAGGCATGGAGGACTGAAACGGCATCAAAAACATTTTATCTTTATTGGACAGGTGATGCTGAACCGGGATAGAGACGAGCTAAAAAAGTCTAAAAAAAAAAAAAAAAAATCAGCTTCCAAGTGTAGGGTTGTCCTGCCCTGACAAACAAAAAAATAAAAATAATTTTTTAGGATGGTAATGGTACATTGATGAGTCCAAGATGAGTGGTTTAGATAATATGTGATCATCAGTGAGTCCCCATATATCAACAGTCAAGTTGGAGTAAATTATAAATTATAAGAATTATGTCCAATTTTATGGAAATAAGACCTATGTTTTGAAAAATAAAACTTTCATTAAATTTTAAGAATGCAGCAATTATTCTGACTGAGTGTACCGTCCAGCTATTGAAATTGAGGGCACCTAAACAAAAACAGGGGTCAAAAAGTGTAATAATCACGGTCAACTCATATTCTCATCACTAAATGAGTTTCTGGGATGACTTTTTTGCAGTGACTCAGCATCTCTTGTCTCTCACCCAGTTGTAGCTGCCTCTCCCTGGCCCTGAGATCATCCAGAACTTTTTGGTAGTGCTCTTTGAAGGCGCTGATGTCGGCATCCAGGAAAGTCGAGGGGTCCTCCTCCCCTTCCTTTTCCTTCTTCAGCTCCTTCAGCTGCTTCTCCAGCAGGTCCACCTGAGGCTGCAGGGAGGCCAGGCGCGCCACCTCCTCCTGACGAGACAAGGAGGGAGAGGGGGAGTCACATCATGGATGAACAGATGAGGAGGAGAGAGTGTTAGTCAAACAACCAACAGCTCGCTTGGTGTCAAAAAGGTTTGATAAAAAAAAATGTTTAAAAAGTTGTTAAACTATTCCATATGGACTAGTCCAATAAAAACTGATTTATGGAAAAAGTATTGTGTTTTCATATTTAAAGTTCCACTCCATTTGCCTTATGCTTAATCAGTTTTATTTTACATAAATGTTTAAATATAGTTTCAACTGTTAATGAATAGGAAGCCAAGCAGGAAATTGGACCAGCTCAGCAAAATAAAATGTAGCTGTGAAACTATTTCTCCTTAAATTCAAACTGTACAGACAGAACAGGGAAAATGACTGCTTCATAATCATGAGGAAAAAAAGAGAACAGTGCAATTGAATCCGTTTTTCTATACTTTTCTACACCTGCTTTGTGTTCACCACCTCAGTAAAAGGCAAAAAAATATGTTATAATCATGTTTTGATATAAAGACAAGCCAAAACTGACCCACTGCTAATTCCTGCCCCCCTTACCTATCAGCTTTCTGTTCTAGCATGGCACATATACTTATAGTAGCAGATCTGAATAAAAAACCTTGGTAATTTTCTAGGCAATGGGTTGTTGATTTGATGCCAACTGTCGATAGCAGATTTGATCAGCAGTAGCTTGCTAGCTAATTAGGATTATTAAGCTAATGAGCTCCATGAGTTGGTTAAGAAATCTGTCTCTGGCTGACTGATTTTAAACCAGGAACCCTGTAAATTTAAGGGCTTAAAATAGATTGATGGCTACATGCATGATGTCACAGTAAAACACCGAGGTTAAAGCTACCAGGACCCAGGCAAAAAGGCCACATCCTCGCCAGTTTGATGATCCATGTAAGACACATGGAAATAAAGTTTTTGTACTGCGGTTTAGAGTTAGTTAGTCCTATAGTATTATACTATATTATTACAACATGCACTATATAGTATTACACTATGAATATGATAAGGTAAGTTGTAAGATGTTTAGTTGCTTCGCTATTTTCAAACAGTTCAAACTGTTTTCATTTTTACTGTTACAAGAGAAAAAGACAATTGCTTTTCGAGGGGTTTAGTGTATGTTCACTTATTATTATTGCTGTTATTGTTCACTTCATTTGAGCCCAAGATGTAATAACTGATTTGATTCAAAATGCACCGATGTTGTACTGTTCAGCCGGTTTTTTAGAAGGCTAGATTCATATGCAGAGGTGGTTGTTGGCGTGCATGTAGTATTTCGTCGTAATATTAGGTATGCTTCTTGTAGACAGACTGAGTCTGTTAACCAACACAAAGGGGGATGTGAAAAAAAGGTTTCTGAATGAGCTCCGGAAGCCTTATCTTCGTTCTCAAAGACTGATGTGTGTTCTTTAAACTGAGTTAATCCACACATAAATTTCAGTCCCACCCCGCCTCAATGCAGACATAACCGAAACCGGAACTGACCAGTAAGAATAACGGGATAAAGACAGAAGCTTCTCATCTGACAGCTGCAGAGTTAAATGTTATCACCACCTTTTCACAGGGGCTTTCCCATCAGGGACCTGGGCCTGGATCTGAGTCAACTATATACACTGTATACCCTACCCAAATAGTTGGCCTTGAATACGGTTCATGTGTACTAGGGTACGGTTCGCATCAGGTGTGAAAACAACTGTATTAAAAAACAGAACTGGACTGCTTTTAGAACGTGCAGTGTAGTGCAGTGTACTCTTCTTATTCTTTGTGTTTATTGGCGGCACACAAACCAACTAGGTCTACCTATCCCCACCTACTGTGTTGGAGTGTGTAGGTACGTAGGTGTACTCAGGCAGGGAACAACATTACTAATGTGAACGCTGGCCAGTGGTGGACTGATCCATGTTTGGCAGCAGGACAGTGTACGTGGTATTCAGTAGAAATAAACTGCAGTGTGTGTTTTCATGGTGATGAAGGAACACGTCACCCGTTGCAACAGTGTGGCTCATTAGTGTGTGTTTGCACACGGGAGCTCTATGGCACAGAGGAATAAGATATATCTGCCTTTGAGTACACACAGTACTTGTTAGTGGGACCCATTTATTATTGTTGTTGGTCTTTTTCATGGGATTCAGGGACAAAAACAACAATAAAGAATACGACCAAACGTATCCTTCTAACCCATTAATCTTGTTTTAAACTAGTCTTAGTTAAATCATAAAAATTGAGGAGGATCAGCCCAGGTGAGTTGCGGGTGTAGCGAGTAGGCAGGTTAATATTCACTGAACTGTCCTTGGTGGAAGGCTTTGAATGCAGCTCTATCCCCCTGGAACACCAAGTAAGTTAATACCTCTAGCCTAGAGCCAAGAGACACATTACTTATGAATAACGTTAGAAGACAGAAGATTTATAACCTCGACAGAATATATTTTCATAAGCTGACATTTGGAGGCATAATTTGCTGGCAGGAAGGTTGTTTTGAAAGTTTCAGTAAATATTTCATTTTCTCTGAAGTCGTTCCTGTTTAATATAAAGATAGGAACTCAGAAAGTGTTTACGTGTGGGAGCAAATGTGTGTTCGCCATTTGTTTCTATGCATTGGCAAAGTAAAAATGTGTGGGCACACATCTGAGGGAAACCTCGTCTGTGTGAATTTTTCTGAAGCTAGACATACACCCATCAGCCACGACATTAAAACCAGTTACCAGTTTTAATGTTGTGACTGAATGGTGTATCTGCAAAGAGAAATCCTCCATCTCTTTTTCCCCAAACTCATCTGTCAACATCCCTGTCTGTTTTCCTTCGTCCCTTGTCCTGCTCCATTCTTATTTCTCTCTTACTTTGAAATCTATCCATCTTCTCTCTGTGGGATTTACATGCTTCCCCTCTGCCTTTATGTCCTCTCTTTCATTTTAATTATGCCTCACCTGCTGTCATTGTTCCCTTTTGAAGTTTTTTTTACAACTACCTGTCACTTTTCTGAAGCGTTGTGTCTGTGTGTGTGTGTGTGTGTGTGTGTGTGTGTGTTTGTGCACCCGTCACTCTGACTGCTGTTTAAGCCACCCAATCATTTATAGACTCATTTGGTTTAAAGCAGGGGTTTTCAAAGTCTGACGCCATGGGCACATCTGTGTTCCTTCCCTCAAAATGAAAAATTTTCCTTTGATACTAAAGAAAACTTAAAAAAGTAATTATCCTCAGGCAAGTCTGAAATTATAAGGAGTGTCTTTTTATGGACATTTATGGACATTTATTTCAGACATTGGAAATAATGATATCCTCGGAAAATGTAAGTCACACTGAGTCTAAATCTCAGAGATATGCCTCTGAGGAATGATTTTGGCCTGAAATTCGCCTCCTGTCTCTCCCTCTGTGCCTCCCTTTCAACTCTGCCGTGCCCCCCAGGGGAAGCCTCACAGTTTGAAAACCTCTGGTTTAAAGGAATAGCTGGACATTTTGGGAAATACTATTATAGCCGTTCTTTCTTGAGAGCTAGCTGAGAAGATTGATACCACTCCGATGTCTTTACTCTATGAAGCTAGGGCTAGCGGGTGATTAGCTTAGCCTCGCATAACAACTGGAAAAGGCTAGCCCTGGCTCTGTCCAAAGTTTAAAAAATGTGCCCACCAGCACCTTTAAATTCCATTGATTAACACATTATATCTGGTTTGTTTAATCTGTACACCAACAGAGAAGTAAAAAGCTTCATTTTTAGTGTAGAGACAGTTCTTCAGATGGATCTCCTACTAATTCCTCTGATAGCTTCTAACAAAAAGTTACAACCCATCCGTGGCTGTACTTTCTTTGCCTGTAGGGTTTTTGTAAGAATAGGTTTAAGTGTTGTCAAACAGCAATTTGTAAAATAAAGGGAAGGGATGGAATCGTTCAGCAGGAGCTGGAATGAATAAATGAATAAAACATACTTACGGAAAAGTGCTGTGACAAAAAGATGCATGAAAAGAAACAGAAATCCAAACAAGCCATATAAATAGAGACAATATAAAAGAAGAAATTAAGAAACCACGAGAAAATGTAACAAAACAACAACAACAAACAGACTTAAACATGAACAGGACAAAAAAATAAATAAATGCAAAGTGAACATGGATGTAATATTAAAACTTCAGAGGTAACATAATATTGTTTGCCAGTGTGGGCCTGAGCAGAGAATGAGAATGATGGGCAAAGTTTGGAGCCAAACACACGTTATTTCACTCACCTGACATCGGTCCAACTGTACTTTGAGCGGTTCTGGTTCAGATGCTGGAGGCGCCTGGACTTTGAGCCAGTTCTCACTGTTGTCCACTGCCTGCTCACACTGCTCATACAAGCTGTAGAAGGCGAGCACCTGCAGGACACACACACACACACACACACACACACACACACACACACACACACACACAGGAACACATTTTGAGTAAAAGGTAAAAAAGCCCAAATTCTATTCCCACAAACACCCACACA
This sequence comes from Xiphias gladius, assembly GCF_016859285.1. Taxonomy (NCBI): domain Eukaryota; kingdom Metazoa; phylum Chordata; class Actinopteri; order Istiophoriformes; family Xiphiidae; genus Xiphias; species Xiphias gladius. The sequence continues at coordinate 13,250,230 of NC_053412.1, read as the reverse complement.
ACATCAGTCTTGTTTCACAAATTCTATTCTAGTTTGTAGTTGAGTTGCATGATTGGTCAGCATGATGAAACTCCAACCACACCTGCGATCACCTGAAAAATAGTTATTACACTGAAATTATTACTCTGTAACTGGATAGCAATTTTGTCATTCAAAGTCTATGCATAGTAAATGGCTTGTTAGAGCTCTGTGCTATTCACCTGCCTACTTTAACACATTCATTCAGAAGCAATGCTTTTTCACCCATGCTGTGCATTTGTTTCAAAAACCAAAAGCCAGCGCTCACAAAGTTCATTTTAACACGAAGGAGAAATTATTTTATTTTATTTATATTTCTGGGTTAATTGTGTTGACTCTGCCTATTTTACAGGACTCAGTGTGACACGGGTAATTTAGATGTTAATAAAGTCATTGTATATTATTCCATTTTGGTATCAGAAGAAGGTCAAAAAACAGCTTCAATAAACAACAAAAACATAAAGAGGATACGTTCACGCAATCCACCAGTTATACACATCAAAATCAGTTTTCTACTCAGCCTACTGAAACAGTTATTTGTTTGTTTTTTTGTTCTTACCATGAAAAACAAGGTCCTAAAGGAACACGAAATTTTTCTGCCAAAGTTGTAACAGTTTTGTTTATTTCACGAGAGACTTTCTGTATCCCCCCCCCCGTCTGTAGGGAAAAGTCAGAGAAAACAGCCCTGATGATGTGGGACAGTGGTTCCTGAAGTGGGCAACACAGCCAGGTGCCTTAAGAAGGGGCCAGGGATGCTGCTGCAGGACTTTTAACCTTCATTTTTTACTGTACAGTTTTGATGTTTCATTATATAATACAATTATGTGGCACTGACCTTAACTACCTTTTTATATTTACATTTTCCAACATATTAAACAGAGAAAAATGAGCAACAAACATCAAAGTCAGCATACTGAATGCAGTTACACCGCAGCTGAGATTGGTTATGAGGCGGTTCACAGTTACTGGTTGTCATAGTGATGCACCATGCGTTCTGGCAGGTGAGTTTTCCTAAAGTGCAACATTTAAGATTAAAAAGATGTGGAAATATTTGTCGCTGTAAACGGATCCTTCAGCAATTCTGAGCTCTGCGCTCAACACAGTCTGAGATGATCAAATCGGCAAAAAGAACTAAAATCACGCTGTAAAATCCAAAAAAGCCAGACAGTCTGGCTTCTTCTGGGACACAGATATTTATCATAACTGACTTTGCAAGTGGTATACTGTTGCTGTTCCCAGCATTATATCTTGGTGAGCTGGTTTTCTCAGCCCCTTGAATCCATGAGAAACAAGATAAGGACTTTCCTGACGATGGAGTCGACCTTTACAATCTCTGCCGCAGTTTTTTGTCAACTTTAAATGTAAGCTAATATAACTTTTGGACGAGACAAAATATGCGTTCAAAACTAAATGAACGTAACCAGTTCACATACTTTAATTTTATTTTAAGGCTTATTCTAAGTGCAATATTCATCCACACAGCCATTTAGCCTAAAACTGCTGACTTCTTTTATTCTGAGTGATATAGCTACAGTAGTGTAATTTCGCAAACCGTCTTTTCAAGTGGTTTTTATCTCCCTTGAATAAAGTATAAGTATTTTAAGTATATATTTGAGAAAGATGAGGTGTTACAAACATCATCCATGTACTGAATTGTGGTGGGCAACTGTTGCTGCGGATTGTGCTAAGAAAATGATCCAATGACACAGAGCGGACATGAAAGTATCCATGTTTATGTGTGTGTACCTTGGTCTGGTAAGCCAGCCATACCAGCCTGTCCGACAACAGGGCACAGAATCCCACCCAGCGCTGGTTCAGCTGCTCCGCTGACTGGGCAATGTCATCAGCACGACTCCCCTCTGGAGGAGCAGACAGAGAGGGGGGTATCACACTGAATCGCACACACACACACACACACACACACACACACACACACACACACACACACACACACAAACATACCCAGTGATACATGCTTCAGAGTTCACATGTGCCCAACTGGCGTCTTTCTAGGGGGAATAAGTGCAATAAATGCACACACACTCCACACACACAGAATCTGGTGAATGTCATGTGTAGGAGAGGAGAGATGAGCCATTGATATTCTGCACAACATGTGAGCACCAAAACTGTTTATCTGATTGCCCATTGAACGCAGGGACACACACACACACACACACACACACACACACACACACACACACACACACACACACACACACACACACACACACACACACACACACACACACACACCTTACTGTGCATTCACGCTCACAGCTAACATTTTATTTATGTAAATGACCGATTTAAAGTGCACGGAAAAATCCAGTGCACGGAAAATGAAAACCTCCAAGAGGTTCCAGGAGGGAAAAGTCAATGCTAAAGTTCTAAAAAAATGGATCCACACTCCTGCCTCTAAAAGGGCAAACTGAACCCCACTGCTTAGATGATAATTGGTACTGGAAAAGGCAGCACCCTGACTCACATTTCTCATATGGCACGCAAGGCTCGAGATTGCTTTTTTCTTCCTGTAATCGTACCATTTACATTTAGATGTCAAACGTCAAAGTAGCGCTACTTTCGACTATTGGTTACTATGAATACAGCTGCATAAGCTTAATGTTAGATAAGTGCCGTCATATGCAACAATGAAGTTGAAGGACGGCCGATTTTGAAGATGCAGTGTACTTGGAACAACTGTATTTTTTTCTTCATGTCAACAAATTCCATGTGCAGATCCAAAGCAACAATAAATGTATCCTACTCAGAAGCACTGCATTCGGAGCCAGATATATCTTCCTCCTCTGTGCCATAGAGCACCACCGTTGTCCAAAAACGAATAAAAACGCATTAATGAGCCGCACTGTTGCACTGGGTTGCATGTTCCTCCATTACCATGAACACACTGTAGTTTATTTTGACTCAATGCCACGTACACCATCCTGTCAGCGCGTCCCAGCAACTCCGAAGTAGTTCAATTTACATGTTTGTGTTCCTCCGCCGCATTTACGCCGTATTGTTTAGACCATAAGTATGAGCAACCAAAGCAGAAAAAAATGTTCATGTGAGCCTACTTGCTCTGATTCCAGGTTGGAGATGAATTTCTCACAGCTGACATACATAAAAATAGCTGTATGGCAAGTGCAATATTTTTGTTAAACCCCTTTGAATTAAGCTGAAAGTCTACACTTCAATCACATCTTGATGGCTTTGTTTCAGATCCACTCTGGCGGTGTACCGGGGCAATATTACGAAAATTGTGTCATTGTCCAAATACATATGGACCTTACTGTATCTCCCACTTGGTGAAAAGAATCATATTGCTAAGTGTCCACACACCTGTGGCAAAATGGTTGAAAAGCCTACAGTTGCATCATAATAAAATCCAATATTAATACTAATAATATCTATTTATAATTTAAATGAAGCTATGCACAGTTTGTTTGTATCTGATATCACTACTTAGTGAAACTGCTCCAGATAGGTAACACAGCAAAAGTAGCTAATTTAGCCTGTTTAAATTATGTGACTGCAAGGATAGCTGTGGTCGTAACCATCTTGGAATATTATATGAACACTCACAAGGAATAACGGGAGGTTTTCCTTTTCTTTGCCCTCTGCTGAGTTTGCAAGAATGTAGAATTAGGTGGCTTGCTAACATTTGCCACTGGTAAGCCAACATTCAGGAATCCACCAGGTTTTGTTCAGACTTGGATGGTGTGTGAACCTGGTGGCTTCATTGTGATGAAAGGACTTTTTGAGAGCTGCGTGCATTCACCAGCACTAAGCTAGATGCTGAGGGTCAGTAAAAAAACGTGGGCTTCCTTGGTAAACCACAGTGGTCTCAAAGCAAGTTGTGGTTTTACAGAGTTCATGTTCTGGACTTTCCTCCTGTTCCAAGTCTTTAAGCTAAAGTAAGATAAAGTAAGATAAACTAAGATAAACTGAGATAAACTAAGCTAAACTAAACAAAGATAAACTAAGCTAAGATAAGCTAAGATAAAATAAGATAAACTAAGATAAAATAAGCTATGCTAAGCTAAGTATTTCCTGGATGTAGCTCTGTATTTCACACACATACATGGGACTGGTATCAAGCTTCTTGAAGCTGGGTTGAGTAATGACCTAATCTAACTAATTACTTTTGCTGTTGAGTAATTAATAATTACTTTTTCAATAAGTAATATGTAATTACTAACTGATTTTTCAAGTATCGAGCTCAACACTGTTTGTGAGCCAATTGTAAAGATTTCTGTCTTCAGAGTCACTGGGCCTGGGGCTGAGAGCCACAGACATGGTGGGGTAGTATTGAGACACAGACTAACACATAGTTGGTTTGTGTCTTTTCATGGGATTTGTTAACAATAAGAAAAATATAGAATATTGCCAGTCTTGCCTTTGCCTTTAAGATGTTTTTTTTTTTCTAATTTAAGATTCATTTGTTCATTGGTACCTGAAAATGTTTACTGGTTTTAATGATGTTGCGTTTTTAGAGTTTTATTCATAAGCTTTACTAAGATTTCCCCAGGATTTAAACACATTACTTCACTTATTAAAATTCTTTTGAAGTAATCAACATCAGTATACCTGCAGAACGTGTCATGTATTTGTGAGATTATTTGCATTCAAAAGCACAGATACAGTTTGTTCCTCCCTCCTTCAATTCCACACACACACACACACACACACACACACACACACACACACACACACACACACACACACACACACACACACACACACACACACACACACACACACACACACACAAAAATCCCTGTGCGGTAACTTGAGGAATGTTCAGGCATGTTTTGCTTGGTTGAATGTGGCAGCGTGAATGAAAAAAGAAAAGTGAAAAGTATTAATTGAGTGTTTCCATGTTCTCAGAAGCCCAAACAATTGCACAAGGACAGAAGAGAGGACAGAAGAAAAGAAACATCTCTCTCCCTCTCTCTTTCTGTCCTTTCCTCTCTCTATCAGTGTTTCTATGGAGACAAGGAGAGAGGGTGGGCCAGGTGGAGGCGTTGCCATGGGGACAGACGGAGTGTGCGTGCGTGCATGTGTGTGTATGCATGTGAATGAATGAGTGTGCCTGTGGTGGGTGAGTGTGTGTATGAGTGTGCACATTACCCTGCTCGACCAGGGTCTGCGCTGTGCGTGTTGCCTCCTGAAGCTTTCGGTTCTTCTCAGGCCGCTCTTTTTCTATTGCCTATGGCAAAGAGAAAAAGAATTAGGGAGAGAGAGTGATGGGACAGGGGGAGAAATAGTTATAGGAGTTAAAGAACAAGAGACTGACAAGGAGAGGCAGAAAGACAAAATGAACGACAGGCCGAGAGCTACAGATTTATTATTTATTACAAAGACAGATTAAAAACATTAAAACATAAATCTAAGGACATGCTAGTTACCAAGTAACTGAGAGACTATTACTTGCAAACAATAACAGGTCCTGAGGCTTTCATCAGCCTCTGATCTTATTCTGCTGCGACATTTAGGACAACCTCAGCATGTCTGGTCATTTTTTTGGACAAACAAAAAGGTTTAAGAAAAAGGTAATTTATTGTTTCAAAACCAAACTGTGGGTGGTTCCCTGAAAAAATTAAATAACTGGATTTGCTCGCAATTGTATTATGTCCGTTGTATGTGAATATGATAAAGTCACTTTATCTAATTCTACTTATGTTAATGTAACACAAGTTACTTATGTTGGAAGAATCAGTATTTATACTTTATACTGATTTACATTTGTCCTTCTTCCATAATCTAAATGCAGTTAGGTCCATAAGTATTTGAACAGTGACACAATATTCGTAGTTTGTGTCACTGTCCAAATACTTATGGACCTAACTGTATGTTATCCCATCAACAAGGAAATGGGTTAATTATACTTAGACATTAGCTTTATTTGTAATTTTTACTCACTGAGTTGACTCAATCGTAATATGTCAACGGGTTCCACACAAGAAAGTCAGGTAAACTCAACATGTTTGACTTGTTTTCTTCCTGCAATACCTCCTCGACAGTGTAAACAACTTTTCCCTACATTTCAGAACCCACAGAAATTTCTAATAGTGCAGTACCATAGGCTACGGTAATAAAACAAAATAAGTGAGTTGGACATTTTGGGAAGTCAGTTACTCACTTTCCTGGCGGAGTTAGATGCAAAGGTCGAGATGTTTGTGGATTAAAGCTAGACTAGGTACTTTTACCTGAACACTGTGGCCTTGAGGTAATTACAGGATAATGGAACACCGAATTTCTCAAAATTTCCAATTTCCAAAGATTCTCTTCAGTCATTTGCTTGAAAGACATCATCATGAAGCAACTTGACTGAGAGTGAGTGAACAGCAAACACAACAGGGATGTATTAAGAGAGCCGGATAAAGTTCAGGCAGTCAGCCTTGCTACCAGGGTCCAAATGTAGCACTGCAACAAAAAGACTACAACTTCCTTATAGACTGACAATATAAAGGAGACTGTCAATGTAAAGTCTACAGGACAGGCCAGCAGGTTCAGGGAAAGAGATACGAATGTGCTGTGAGCTCGGCAAAACAGAAGCAAAGCAAGAAGAGCAAAAAACCTTTCGGTCCATGGGCTGGCTGATCAACTTTTATTAAAATAAACGGAAGCCATCTTGGTATCTAGCTATCATAATACATTCATGGACCCAAAGCAGGAAACAGCGTGGCTGGAAAAACATGTTATAACAGTAGTGCAATTAGAAAAGAGTCTCAGAAATATCTATCTTAAATTTGCTAACATTAGCCATTCTGACTTAATTTTTTTAAACTTAACTTTTTAATAAAACCTTGTGTATATTTAGTAATGACTTCGCAGATATGAAAATTAGCACAATGTAATCTAGCAAATTTTTTTACAGGCTTTAGCTACTTTCCATTGAGAACAGTTGGCAACATTGCAACAAACTGGAGACAAAACTAGTGCTAAAAGGCAGTGAATATTGGACTGTGATTCTTCAGGTGGACACAAACATGACTCCAAATGACCACTTATGTTTCTCTTTGTCTTCGGGATGTACCGCAGGCAAGTGTTTGCTAACACGTTAGCCATGTAAACTTTATGGTCAGCTTTTAAGGTGATAATATGTTGGTGTTGTGTTTACAGCTTGTTGCGCTACCAGAAAAATCTGAGCCAAATGAGATACAACATGCTAATTAGTGAGTGTCATTTTATCTTTGGACAGAACCAGACTAGCTGTTTCTGTTTTTTTTCCAAATTAAACAAAGATATAATTGTTAATTAGTAAAATTTAGAAGTGCTGGTAAGTCAAAAATTTAATTTTGGACAGGCTAGCTTTTTCCCTCTGCTTCCAGTCTCCATGCTAAGATAAGCTAACTGTCTCCTGGCAGTAGCTTCATATTTAGTGTACAGACATGAGAGTGGTATCAATCTTGTCATCTAACTCTCAGCAGGAAAGTGAATAAGCGTATTTCCAAAATGTCAAACTCTTCCTTTAAGCCATAAGAAAAGACCAATTTGTTAGGCTACAGCAGGTTCTTTCCATGTTTTACTATTTCCCTTGGTAACGCCTACAGCGAGCATGTAGTGGCTGATCTTTCTTGTTGTTCCTGCTTTCTGTGGTAATATTGTATATTTTTCTCCTTTAGAGGACAATTTCAGTCCATTTACACACACAGGCAGCTGTTGAATAAAACTTTGAAAAACTCCACACTCATTATTGCACTTTGCGGCATCTCCTACTTCCGCTGAGCCACATCAGTGTTGTCCTGTATGCATAATAATAGTTGAGAATGTCCTCAGAGGTATGATTGCTATATGGAAGGTAAAATCCATTCCTGACACAACTGTGCAATGGAACCTTGTTATTGCAGGATCACAGGTCTCAGCAGGTTATGCTCTGCAGTGAGCTCTAACTCTCTCTCTCATTCACAAACACACACACACACACACACACACACACACACACACACACACACACACACACACACACACACACACACACACACACAGACAGATGTAAAGTAATAGATTGAGAAACAGGAAAGAGTCATCTTCACAATTACATGCTTGCAGATACACACTCACACACAATGTGCAACTAATCCTATAAAAAGAGTTCAGTGTAATTTGTTGTTGAGGCGAATTCCCAGCAAGGGGACTCATGAGGATCTCTCTCACACGCACGTGAGCACACAAACACACACACCCAGGGTGTGTTTTACCTGCACTTTGTCATGCAGCCCCTGAATGCTGCCATCCTTGCGTGACAAGGAGAATTCGGGGCTCTGTAGGATGGCCTCGCCACGGGTCATGTAGCTGTGGACCTCTGTGAAGTCCACATCGAACCTAACGATACACACAAACACATGCACTAGGCAACGTTACCCACTATGCTAATATTATTAAACACAAAAATATTTGTTGTTGCAGGTTTCTATAAAAACTGCATTTTCAAGATGGCATCTTTTATTGTTCTTGCTAACTCAAAATGATTTAATTTGCAGATTGCCATCACTTCTGTTGATAACATTCAAAGTCACATTTAGCATTTTCATCACATGTATTTTAAACAGCAACACTCCTTAAAAGTATAATCTTGTTTCCAAAAAAATTGGGAAGCAGTGTAAAACATTAATAAAACAGAATGTGATAATTTACTAATCCTATTTGACATATATTAAATTGTAAACAGTACAAAGACAGTATTTTTAATGTTTTACCTCATCAAATTCATTAGTTTTAGTAAATATATGATTATTTTGCATTTGATGCCTGCAACACACTTCAAAAAAGTAAGCAACAAAAGACTGAAAGTTGTGTAATTTTTAAAATCCTGGAACCTTCCAGAGATAAAAAGATTAATTGGTTAAAGGTGAGTATCGTGATTGGGTATGAAAGGGGCATCCACGAAAGGCTCAGGCGTTCACAAGCAGGGATGGGGCGAGGTGCACCACTCTGTGAAAAACCGCGTGGGCAAATATTCCAACGGTTTAAGAACGTTTCTCAAATCGCAATTGCAAGGAATTTAGGGATTTCACCATCTACAATGCATGATATCATCAAAAGATTCAGAGAATCCGGAGAAATCTCCGCCCGAAAGGGGCAAGGCCGAAAACCAACATTGAATGTCTGGGACCTTGGATCCCTCAGATGGAAAAGAATTTCATTTTCAAAACTTCATCATTTAGTGTCCTCAGTTCCCAAACCCTTACTGTGTGTCATTAAAAGAATAGGTGATGTTACACACTGGTAAACGTGCCTTTTTTGGAACCTATTGCAGGCATCAGAGAACGAGTGAGTCGATATTTACAAAAACAATTAATTTTATCAGTTTGAACATTAAATATCATGTCTTTGTACTGTATTCAATTGAATATACAGTGGGCTCCCATGGGAAAGTGATGTCAGACTTCTGGAGCCCACCGTAGGTCGAAAAAAAATTTTATTAGTGATTTGTGACTAATTCTAGTCAACACACCACTTGAATATGATTGGATCCCCTTATTAAATGATTAATTGACTCCATCCAATCAAGCAGAATTGGAAAGTCGCCTCATTACTTCATTACCTCGTTTGAGGAGCCCAGGCATCAGCCAGTCAGAATCTTGAACTTGGAGGGGCTGCTTTCATGCCCATTTAGTAAATATCCTTTTAAGACTTATTTACATCATTTATACAAATTATACTGAACCACAGCATAATTTAATTTAAATTATTGACAACTGAGGAAAAGGAAATTGTATTTTAATATGGGAACTTTAAATATGCCTAAAAATACACTTTTACAATCATTAGCATGCTAGCAGAGGTGGAGGAAGTACAGAGATCTTTACATAAGGTAAAACCTCTGTACCTCGATGTAAAAACATGTCGAAGGTGCACTGTGGAGTTTTCTTATAAACCTACAAAAGTTATGTTTACATTCAGTGTTTCTCACCAGTACGCGCCGTGTGTATCCTTGAGGTCTGATTAAGTACATGAGTGTTTGCTAGCTTGCAGTTTTTTACTTCACTGCCCTTTATAGGCACATCGTTACGTTTCTTGGCAGGTTACTGCCACCACTTGTTGACCCATGGAGCAGCCCGAAACTGGTAAGTCAAAAACTCCTCAGGTTACTTTTAAGTGAAACATCCTGTAATTTAAATTTTAACTTACATAAAAGCTGGAATTCAAGTCATATGGTAAATTTTGTATAATGACCATTTTTCCAGATCACTAATTCCCTCTGTACAATTTCTATTTTAACTGAAATAATGTTTTCAAAATGAATTCCAGTAGTTTCTTCCTTACCATACCCCTGAGCACTACAAGCTGCTGTCAACAAAACTCAACACTTCATGATGTTTTTTCACATTAAAAGCCTATAAAAGGGATGGCTGTGTGATGTTTAATGCAAAAATTCTGGAGTAAGCTGTACATTGTATGGGGACAAAAGGCACAGCGAAAAGCCTGACATGACGCTGTGCTGATGGAATAAGTGCCGTGGAAATAGCCTATGTACTATGTACTAAATTTTCAAGTCAACAGATGAAGGTGAAATAAGAAATAAAGTCCTGTCTCTAATATAGGCTCAAATAAAGGCCTTCTCTATACCATGGGGGGTAAATAAAGGACACTATCAGAGAATTTACAGTATCAAAGTTAAAAGTGATCATTGTGAAGAATGATTCTGGCATCTTTCTCCAACTACTCTAAATTCCATACGGTAGTTTCATCATATTTTATATTTTATATCATAAGATGATAAAACAATCGGCAAAGTTAATAAAAACTAAAATAATACAGCTGTCCAATAAAGTCCAATATTTCCATCTGAAAAGTACCATAAAATTAGAAATACTCAATTAGAATACATGTACCTTAATTGTCTACTGAGGTACCATTCTCGAGTAAATATACTACCACACCCTAACAGATCCTCCTCTAAGGTGGCTTACTTCACTACTCGCTACAGGATTGTCAGAATCTCCTACTTCACTACTATCAAAGGTTCCCTTTCAAGCTGGCCTCTATTACCACCATCACAGATACTCATCCTCAGTATCGGCTATCACCTACCTGCTGAGATAAGACAGCAGAAAGGGGTGCATGTAACTGAACATGTAACACAAGTTAGAAAAGAAACTTTTGATGTTATAACGCTAATGATAATTCAAAGTAGGCATCTTTAGTGTACCAACACACACTCACCTTTTCCTGAGTTCAGAGTCTACCACAACTTGTCTCTTCTTCTGAGGTGGTGGCGACATTCGGGTCTGGGGCACAGCAGACACCCTCTCCCTCGTTGTCACCTTGGTAACGGTCGCCGTGACAGAGTGCGTCAGCTCGGACTGCTGGGCCGCGCTGACAGCCGATGACAGCTGGACATATGCAGAAACAAAACAAATATCTAGACAAACTGCACACAACAGCAAGCACCGTATCAGTTTACAGGGATCTGTCCAAATCATACGGATCCCTAATCACACTCTCACATTTGTCTGAGTGTATGCACACACTCTCTCACACACACACACACACACACACACACACACACACACACACACACACACACACACACACACACACACACACACACACACACACACACACTCTTAGACTGCAACAGTGTCCTTGAGAGGCAAAAGGTGGGAGAAAGAATTAGAGAAAAATGTAGCTTCCATGTGTGTTTTGATCACGTTGTATATGTGTGTTGCATGTTTAGATGAAGGTGCGTGCTGATTCCAGTTCTGAGCATTGTTCACTATTTTCTTCTGATAACACTGTGTATGTGTGTGTAAGCATGCGTGTGCTCAGGTTGGTTTCAGCAGGGAAGGCTAATAACGGTTAAGCACCTGCTACAACTACTGGGACAGCCTCCCTTCCATGGAAACGTCTGCGTGTGCAAGTGTGCGCACAGCTGAAGTGGTGGAGACGGACTCAGAGGTCATTCCGCTAATTATCTTACTGATTATCTGACTATAACGGACAAGTATTTGAGAAAGAGCGGGAACCAAAGAGTAATGGAGAGAAGGAAAGATGAGTGCAAACACCATGACCAGTAACTTCATGATGGATTTTGACTTCAGCTGCAGAATAATAAGCGTGTGTGTGTGTGTGTGTGTGTGCGCACGTACAGTATAAGCATACACACGAATAAAAGCTGTCAAAGACAACAAATTGGCAATTGTCTAAAAAAGCTGGTCCCTGTAGTTTTTAACAGATGTAGCTCAAACAGGAGGAAACAGTGGATTCATTGGGTACTTTTTTCAGCAGCAGATTAATACACATTTTTTAATCTAGTGAAAAAGAAAGGTGTGGGAACAACTGTTCTAGTGAGTATTAGGACGGTGTGTGTGGGACCGAGTCAAAATAAACTATAGTGTGTGCTCAGAGTAACGAAGCAACATGTCACCCAGTGCAACAGTGTGGTTTACTGATGTGGTTTTAATAGTTTTTGGACAACAACAGCATTGCTCTATGGCACAGAGAAATAAAATTGATCAGGGAATACTTTTAAGTAATATTTTTTTCAAAAAATGTCATGCTAATTTTAAAAAAAAATCACATTAATCTGATTTCTCTCTCCACCTCGCTGTGAACCCAACCTCCTTTTTGTGGCTTCAAGGCTACTGTAGTACATTTAAGGGATACCTCTGCCCTGAATCCAGCTTCTCGGGCAATATTAAAGGAAAAGTGTGAGATTTTGGGAAACACTCTGATACTTATTTGCTTTCTTGTCGAGAGTTAGAGGAGAACATCACTACCACTCTAATGTCTGCACTCTAAATGTGAAGCTACAGCCAGCAGTCGGCAAAATAAGCTTGGGACAAAGACTGGAAAAGAAAGGGAAACAGCTAGCCTGGCTCTCTTCAAAGGTAAAATAAAACTCGTGAATTAGCGTGTTATATTTCATCAATCTAGTTGTTTAACTGATCTATTTTGGTCCCAGCCTTTGAGTTTTGAGCACAGAAAGTGCTTCCTGAAAAGGATCGCTTTCAGGGCATGAGGGTCCCTTTGCAAACCTTAAACATAAATAATTCCAATAATTTACTCAGCACTCAGTGTGAAGCCCTCCAGAGGGCTTTAAGGATAAAAGTAACATTACAGTACAGTATTTTATCAGTCAATTTAAAAAAAAAAACACAAAGTGCTTTGTCTTTATCTTATCACTTGTCAGTGCATGTAAGTTTTAAAAGCACAAATGTGACAAAAGAGAGACAGAGATAAAGAAAGAGAGGATTTTACGGAGACTGTGTAGTTATGGAGGAAGATGAGAGGACAGCGGGGGGGAAGTTATAATTGAACATCTGAGTATTTTGAGAGAAGTGATAATGAAGAGTGATCACTGTTCATGACAGAGCTGATTAAAAGCACGGCCACCTCCTTCATCACTGGATGTTTGCTCAGCCCACTGCAGGTAGGAAAGGATAGGATAGTAAACACAAGATTCCATCCTTCCCTTTTCATTATTCTCCACTGGTGTGTAACATAAAGCTCTAATGACCTCTGTCATCCAGCCAATCCATTCATTTCTCTCTGTCCCGAATGCCAAAGCTTTGCAGCTACGAGGACTCAGTTTCATCACCGCAGTATTCTTGTAACAGGACTAATGTTGACCTCAGATGCTACAAACAAGCAGGATTTCATTTTGACAGGCACCCAGAGTGAGTCATCTGTACGGCTACAAACCAAAACCAACCAATATTGTAAACCAGCGAGGAGCCCACGTCATGGACTGTAGCCCTGACTTGTCTATTAAAGAATTCTTCAATTCCCATTTTGCCTTTAAACCTAACCTTCCCAAAGATGCTCCAGCTGCTCATCATTAATCAGTTTTTTTTTTTTTTAAATCTTGCTCCATGACTTGCAACCGCCTGCTGGTTTTTATTCTTCACCCCAATCACAAACTGATGAACACCTGGAACCCTGAGTGAATGACATGAAATGCAATCAGCTAGCTGGTAGGACAGAGCAACTGACGCACTCTCAGACCTGAGGACAAAAGGTGACAAGCAATGACCTGGCCGGACTGTAACCTGAAGTGAAGTAGTTTTAATTGATCTTACTTAACAACATTTTCACAGAAAAGCGTGGCTTACTGCCATGGCAGATTGACTGCTACTGGTCTCCTAATCCTTGAATGTGGTGGAATACAAACCCAGTGGCCTCTCCAACTTCAACAGATATAAGAATTGAATGTCTGTTTTCTTAAACTATACTCTGACAAAACTGAAAGTCTTGTGATTGGCCCAAACCATCTGCACCCACAAATCCAGTCCTCAATTGCTCAACAGGCCAAATGTGAAATACTGTATACTATACTGTAAGAGTTCTATAAGAAATATGATGTGATGTTTAATTCCAGCCTCAGTTTGAAATTTCATATTAGGAAAGCCATCTAACATTGCTTGTATCATCTGAGGAATATTGCTATAATCCATTCAATTGTGAGATTTAGAGACACTGAATCCATCATATATGCTTTTATTCCCTCATGCTTGGACTGGAATGGTCTTTTTATTTGGTATAAATCAGAAAAACAATGCACAAACTCCAAATTGTACAGAATCTGGCAGGTAGACTCTTAAAGGAGTGGTCTGACATTTTGGGAAATATGCTGTTACATCTGTACGGGATATATGAAGCTGAAGCCTGGAGACAGTTAGCTTAGCATGAAGACTGAAAACAGGGGGGGAACACCTAGCCTGGCTCTGCAGAGGTACAAGGACATCTAAAAACACTATCTAATACGTTCTGCCTTTCCAAAGTATAAAAATGTCAATCTCTGGGTTTAGCGTGCAGACGTAAGCGTGGTATCACAAGAAAGTCCCAAAATGTCAAACTATTCCTTTAACTTGCTAACGTCTGTGAATATATTATGTTCGTATCTATGTGTATTATTATTTTCTAGTCCTTTTTTATCATCTTTTCCTTGGTGTTTCTTATTGTCCTTTATTGTTCTATGTTTGGTTTTAGTAGAGCACACTGTAACTGTTGATTTTGACAAGTGCTATAATGTAGAAATGAAGTATTATTATATTTTTATTATATCATTTTCACATAATTTGGGATTATAATGCAAAATCTTGCTCTCATTGAAGACATAGTTATTTTATGTTGTATATGATACTGTAATTGTCCTAAGTTAAAGGCAAATTCTTGAGAAGCTGGTATATACGGTACAGCATAACTACTACTGAATCATGAATAAACTACTCAATTATAAATCTTTTAACAAATGTGTGGTGCACCTGGGAGCTGCTCATCTCCAGACTCTGGACCAGTCGGTCCCAGCGCTGGGCGAAGCTGTCCAGTCTGGCCTCCAGTTTGTTGGCGACCTCCTTGTTCTTTACGCTGGACAGAAGATCCTGACTCATAGAGCACAGCTTGTCCATGGTGGGACGCTTCACCTCCAGGTCTGCCTTCACCATCTGCGGGAAAAAATAAAGGAAACAAAAACAAAACAACAACAAAAAAAAACAATGTTGAGGATGTAAGCCCTCCTGGTTGGCCTCTCATTTCATACAATGCATGACCAATAATGTGTAAAATCTGCTAAAATCAGTGTATCATCTGTTTTGCACAGGAGTTAAGTTGGGTCTTGTACATTTCTTCCTTATGCTAAATGGAAGTGATTTGTAGTTCTCACAGCAAGACGGCGTAGGCAAGCTACCATCTCTGCCTGGTCCTTCAGGTTGGAGGTCTTGATGGAGCTAACCAGCTCCTCCTTCTGAGTCAGCCAGGATCCAAATAAACACTGAATGGAGAGGAGAAGAAAGGAAAATGAAAGAAAGGAGAGGAAAGAATAGGAAAGAGGAGAGGGAAAGTAGTATAGAAGCGCAGAAGAACAGGAGAGCAAAGAGGAGAAGAGATAATGACAAGACGAAACAAAGAGAGAGGAGAGAAGAGGAGAGACGATGAAAAGAGGAGGAGAGAAAAGGGAATAATAGAAAGAAAGAGAAAGGGGGGGATAAGAGGAAATGAGAGGAAGGAGGAGATGACACAAATAAAAAAGAGGGGAAAAGATGTGTGGAAAAGGAGAGAATAGAGGAGTAGAGAAGGGAAGGGAGGAGAAGAGAGAAAAGAAGATAGAGAGGGAGATAAAGAAAAGATGAGGAGAGGAAAGAAGAGGAGGAAGAAGAGGAGAGGAGAGGAAACAAGGAGAGGAGATGGAATGAGGAGAAGGATTAAGGAAAGGAGAGGAAACAGATTGAGAAGAGAGGAAACCATAGAAATCCAAAGAGAGGAGATTTGTAGGACAAAGAAACAAGGGGGAGGATGGATGAACGGATGAAAGTTAGAGGGGGGAGTGAAGGGAAATGAGGAGACAGTAAAAGAGGGAGCATGAAAAGAAACAAATGTCATCATGTGGACGGTGGTGCACTTGAGGCAATTGTCTACTGTTGGTACGGGTAACTCTTGACTGCAGCATCCTCCTTAGGCCTCTGAGAAGCAGCCTATTGTCTGTGACAGCATCTCCCCCTCTGCCCAGGGTCACACTGGGAATATTTCTGTTAGCAGCACATGGACGGTTCATTTGCAACCAAAGCCTCGGGTGGTAATTGAACAAGCATTTAGCCAGAGAAAGGGGGAAAACTGAATTTGGTGCATTTCCTGATGTTTTGAATAAGTAATCAAATTAAATTTGGTTCTTATGGATGTCTAGAGAGACATTGCAGCCAGTGATCCCTCATTATAAAACACAGTGAATAGATTATTTCATGATCAATCTGCACTTATCTCTGTAACTGAGTAATCACACTTCATCAAACGGGCCTCTGGTGGCCACACTGGGCACGGACAAAATCTAAATATATACAGCATACACAAACACATACAAAAAACAAAACAAACCCTGAATTATCTCTATTTTATTATACTGCTATTGAAAAAGAAGGCAGGAAAACAATGGCTTTAAGTGTCAGCAATTTCTTTTACTAAATGTATTTTTGGCTCTAAATAATAAAAAAGTGTTAGAGCATTAAAATGTCTTCTATTTAACAAATCAAACAATAAACATAGGCTGACTATGGCCTAAAGTGTAGCAATGCAAATCTAGTTTTGGAGCTTTAAATTAAAGCTGATCAGTTAATCATGCATAAGCCGATGTTGTGATTTTAGCTTCCTCAATTATTAATCACAGAACACGAGCAAATCGGATATCACAACACATTTAATTTCCTTTGCAAAGTCTGCTGAGGCTAAAAATATCAACTGCAATGATGCTGGTATAAGACAGAGAAAATATTAGTTTTTTCTAATATGAAAGCCAACAAGAGAGCATCTAATTATGATCTTAATCAAAATATATATTTATACAACAGCCAAAGTTGTGCAGTGTGATCTAACTGATCTTATAGTGAAGGTATACAATGCTTTGTCAAAGATAAATATTTCAATGTTGCGTTTCTGCATAATTTTTTCTGTTGTGATCACATCTAAAGAGATAAATGTAAGATTTTTTACTAGCCACAGTCAGCACGGTCAGGAAGTCGGCCCAACACTTTGGTCCAGACTAAAATAACGGTACTACAACTTATTGATAAATTGCATGAAACTTTGTACAGACATTCATGTTCCCCAGAGGATGAATCCTACTGATTTTGGTGGTAGCATTACTTTACTTCTAGTGCCACCATGAGGTTGGCAGTTGTGGTTCAGAGTGAAATGTCTCCACAACTAATGAATGGATTGCCATGAAATTTAAAACAGACATTCGTGCTCTTTGTGAACTTTCCACTGACTTTTTCTCTTGCCCCATCGTCAGGTCAAAATATAAATGTATCCAATACTTTCGTTTATGATCAAATACCTGCAAAACTAATGGCAGTCCCATTAACCGCGGCTGTTCTTTGTGTTTACTGACACTTGATAAAATCACTGAGGATATTTAGTGTGCACAGGAATGACAGCCAGTTCCACATGTTAGTTGAAAGGTCACCTAAATCTGCCTCTTCTTGCTAGCTTCAGCAGGTCCTGGAAAAGCTACAAGCAGCAGAAGTAGCTAAAGGTCTTCCACTGCAAACATTAATGGTTCCCGTTCATGGCCTTGCTAAGTACAGCTGTTAGGCTATACTTAACACAGTGGTGCTTTGAGCTAAATGCTAACGTCAGCATGCATACATAATTAAAAATGGTAATGTTAGCATATTCATGTTTGGCTGCTATAATGTTTACCATGTTTGCCATTTTAGTTTAGTGTGTTACCATGCTAACATTTGCTAAGTAGCAAATGTGTAATCGCCACGGGGGACAAAGTGTCATGGCCCATCCAATATATGAAAGTGGAAATCTGTGCCCTCTAATATTTGTAATGACCAGTCATCAAATGCCATCAAAAGCAAAAGCTATTTTTCTCCCATCGTTATTACCGATTCCAAAACACAGCAAATGTTCACTGAACTCCTCCTGCCTTATGTGGATGTACATGTCAACCAACAACAGTGAGCACAATGTTTTGTCCGTTCTGCATCCTCCCTGTGCCATGCACAGTTGATCACTCACAGGTCTACGACACAGGTAAAACACAGTGTTTTTAAATCGCCACATCACTGGTACACATAATAAATCTAAACCAGTTAGTGCTGTTGTTGGTTGTTTGGCAGGGTAATAAGCTAGAGGATGATAGTGTGGAGAGAATGATCTGAGTTTCACTCCATCATTTGTCTTTTGTAAATTGGGATTGTAGTTGATGCGGCACTAAACTGTGTTGCGGTGACTGAGCATTGGTTGTTGTGGGCACCGGAGCGAGTGCTTTCTGTGGCACACGGTCCTCTTCGCTGTGTTCTCAGTTTTACTGAACATCCAACATGTAGCTGATTGTTATAAAGTTAATTCTGAAAATACAGAGAAATGCTTAGTATTGGTGCGTGAGCATTTGGGAGCTGGTACAGACACGACCTCATTTTATATGTATGTGAATGTGTGTGTGTCCAGTGTCTGACTTAAGATTTTGCCCTTGCTAATTATTTCTAAATACAAAGTGCAGTTGAAGCCGATGGGAATTGTTCTGCAAGTTTCGCTCATACACCAAAGTAGTGGAGAAATTCAATTTTGATCTGATGATGGTGTTAGGGGACGTGGATGTTTGAACCAAATTTCACGGCAATCCATCCGATATTTGATAAGATATTTCAGTTTGGAACAAAGTGGTGGACTGATTGATTGACCAATATTACCACACCCAACACTACGTGTGAGACGTTGAAATATCACATGTGACTTTACATGTTGACAATTCTGCTTACACCATCCTGACACAAATCAACCAGATAATACTTGTGCACATCCTTTAAAAGTGTCATGCTCTCTGTGCTCTGACACATCTATCTAACAGTTCTTGTTTAGTTGTTTTGTTAGAGTTTTCATTACAACCTCACAGAGCCCAACTGTTGACCCTAAATCTTGTTATACAAGTGAAAAAAGATTTTATTCTCGTTATATCTAATGAAGTGACATATTTAGTTGTGTGATGTACAGTGGATATACATGTACATAATTCAGCTGATCTAAGATTGATGACATAATATGAAGTCTGTTTAAAAGTTCTCTTAAAGCCTGAAGAATGTGGGAGTCGACATGATCCGGATGATCCAATCTCATTATACATGCAGCAACGTACTGCTGCGAGCCGGCCTCAGCTCCACAAACACACACACACACACACACACACACACACACACACACACACACACACACACACACACACACACACACACACACACACACATCTGCTCATACCTGTTCATTAGTGAAGTGCTGCCATTTCAGTAAAATCTCCTGAAGCAGAATCCAGCGTTCTTCTGTCCATCTACAAATGGCTGCCCAGCGATCACCAAGCACCTGCGCGTGCACACACACACACCACACACACACACACACACACACACACACACACACACACACACACAAAAAAAAATCATATATTAATGGCTACATTAGCACAAAAATTCTTTTTGAATTATTTCCCCCGAGGGATTGAAAGATTTCATCACGTTGCCTCAAAGGCTAATGGATTCACATTTTCACTTGCCAGTTCAATTTTTTTACCTGCCAAAAATGCAGTTTGATTCTCATGCTCTCTCCCCCAGAGGGACAGAGCTGATCGTGAATGTGGAAGGGCATGAAATTCAGAGATGACGAGAGCAAAATATGTCTATACCCTATCCAACTGAATAGAAGCCATTGATTATACAAATAGAATATAAGCCATGATGACCTTCAGACCTTTAGATAATCAAATAAATTATAAATAACTGTATTTTATATCACTTATAATTCATTATTATCCAGGAGAACATTTTGAGTTTTAGTTTTTCCCATTATTTTTGAGTTTCTGTAAATGTAAATGCTCTTTGATCTTTTCTATTTTAAAGAACTGACTATTTGAAAATTATATTCCGTTTATATTTTAGGTTTAGGTTTAGGTTAATAAATCATGGTTTGAATGCCAAAGCCTGTCTAAGTATTGTAATATTTTAATGCTCTACCAACAGTGGCATTTTATTTTTAACATTAGGTGTTCAGTGATAAATGAGTTTTACAATTAGATATTCAGATGACTATAAGATTCAAATCCTTCTGGCCCTTTTTTTCTTCCATACTACTACTACCCTGTTATTTGGACGTATTTGGTATGGTTTGGTATTCGGCAGTCATTTTATTTGGTCCAGCCTAAAGACATGAACACAGTATATGCAATACAGCACGGGGGAGCACTGACAGACACACACAGACACAGAGGCTATGAGTTGTAAAAGTTTTTTTTTCCTGACTCCATTATATTGGCAGCTAGCTGTTTGCTGGGTAAAATGGGAGAGACACTCTGCCGGCCCATTTAACTGGTAAAGACAAAACCCACAGTATGTCCACAGAACAAAGTCATCACAGTTACGGGGGGGGGGCAGTGAGGGAGGAGAGGAAATGAAAAGACAATGAGATGCAAAAAAGTGAGCGAGTAAAGACAGATGTGGGGAGAGAGGCTCGGCAGGTTAATCTTAAGATGAATAGCCTGTAATTAATCAAATGACAGTTCGGCGGTGTAGAGAAACCAGGGAGGCACCTTCTTTTTACATTTTTACATTCTGGCACACAATGTACCCTCTCATCTACAGTATTTATCTCTCTTGCAATTAGTAATGAACTGCACTGCAGGAAGAAAGGCCAGTTAAACCTCCAGTTGTTGAAAAGAAAGTCAAACAAGAATTTGCATTAGGTTTCTACAGATATTAGATGTGATTATACTTTGCATGCGGCACAACCAATGTGTGTTCTGTATTGTAACTGCTTAATATGACATGGTGAATAATTCAAGATACTCGCAGCAGTATTGTTTCATTAATCTATTTGTGCAAATTTTTTTTTTTTTTGGAAGGACTTTCTGACTAAATTCTAGAAAGAGAGATTCTCATTTTCAGCTATTCAGCTTTTAGTATAGAGGAGCTTACCTTTATCCTCAGCTCCTCAAACCTCTTCTCCCCAAGGAAGAGTTTTAGTCGCATTCCAATTATCCAAAGTTCTTAATTTCCTCTTCGTGTATATCGCCAGCTTTGCCCAAATCTACCTTGGCGTGTTCACTTGCATGTTCCCTGAAGAGAATACACTGAACTTCCCAAAGGTGAAATCCCCATGACTTCCCCTTTTCTCCACGGATCCGGATCACCTTACTGAGTCAGCTCTCCATCACTGTTTCAAAACGTAGCATATGCAGCCCAGTCTGCATGCTTCAGAACAACCTACATCTGTAATTGAGGCTGTAGTTTGAGATCACTGTTAAAAGAGGCTCTATTTCTCCTTATCACTGGCTGGATTAACTTGTTAGGGGGCGCTGGGGCTAAAATTTGCATTTAAGCCTCTATTGACCCTTTTCTATGTACCCTGTAGCCTCCAAGCTTCCATTAAATATCGTGCAAACAGCAGACCACACAGCCAAACAGAACAATACTCATCTGCTAGAATAAGAGTTTCTATGTGTCAGTTAGTTTTTGTAGTTATTTGATTGATCACAACTTTATTTAAGTGACTCATTAATTGGAAATTTTGGTGATGTCTGCCAAAATACATGGAGTAGGATACAAGCTCACCACACTGATTGTTTTAACTGCTGTTGACTGTCTGATTGATCGGTGGAAATCCCCACAATCACACGCTGATGTGCATACATGTTACCGTGGTTACCAGATGATTTACATACATGGCTTATACAGAGTGATTATAAGATGGCTTCCTGAACAGTTCACAATCAGCAGATAAGTTTAATAGTAGTTTAGCTCACAAAAGCCTACTGTCAGAAAATGCTGTGATCGGTCTGCTTTCGCATCACAGACAAACCACACCGGAGTCCTCTTGGAAGCAGACCGAAAGCGACTGACAGCTTTCACACCAGCCCAAATGAACCGTAGTAACCAGGCAAACGCGCCAGAGTTTGTTATAACCGAAACAAACAGGTGACAGATGAAAGCACCCTCAGATCTTTCTTTGAAGAGATCTGCAAAAACATGGAAAACCTTCCTGCAACTTTCACAACCAGCTCTACTTCACGAAACTGAATCCTTAACGCAACAATTCTTTATTGATCCAAGAACATTTAGGATCGTTTCTCTTTCCACAGCATGGTCAGAGGTCAGGGCTCGGTTACAGAATAGCAGCCTTGTAGTTTGTCAGGAAGTGTTACAGATACTGGTTTACTTGTTTATCCTCACCCAATCAATTTCAGAGAGAGACACCTTCCAATAACTGAATGTTGGACAAAGCCAATAATAGTGTGATGGTGCATCAACACGGGGCAGCATGCTGCAATTAAGGCTGGTGCATTAGAAAAAGTTGTGAAAATCAGCAGCTGCTGTTCAAATAGATTTCAGTTTGATTCTTTGCAGTGTATGGGAGTTAACAAGGGGAGCTAAGGCCCATACATCAGAGGCTAAGACAAGCATGGAGAATTAACCTCACAAACAGGCAGCAAAGTCTGACTCCTGGCTGGCGTCTGTGTGATGATAACTTATAGCGTAAACAAAATCAGCAGAATGCTGCGAGACGCACACACACACACACACACACACACATACAGCACAAGCACATCTCACTGCCAAGGTCTAATTACTGCACAACACCAAAGACAACACTATGTCCCGCTCAGTCTATTTTCCCTGAGAGACCATGCCGCAAATCTGCTGAGCCCTTTCCCACTGAGAGAGCAAGTGAGTGAGTGAGAGAATAAGTGAGTGGAGAAAAAAGAGATAGAGAGAGAGAGAGAAACTCAAAATTAGCCCACAAGGTATTTGTCTTTCTTCGAAATTTTCCCGTCCCCTCTCTTTTTCCAGCAAATTGTTTGCAGTGTCAGCATGTTTAACACAGATTTTGGTGTGTGTGACGATGTGTGTGCTTTTTACCTGAAGTCTGCTTTCCAAGGCGGCGGTGGCGCTGTCTCCACTGCTCTCATCCACTACCACCACCATGTGGGTTAGAGAGTTCACCCTCACCTGCTCCAGCTCCAGGTCCTCCTGCAGAAGCTGCACCACAAACACACATGTGGAAAAAACGCACATAAATATAGCACAACAAAAATACACACACCAACTAGTTGAAATGAGGGTGAGTGAATGACAGAATGTGGCTGGAAGCAATACAAGCGAGACATTGCAACTATAATTATTAGTGTGGTTGCTTCAGTGATGCACACCTTTGAACTTATTTATAACTTTTCTTCTTCTAGACACTTTTGATAGGCTCCAACTTCCTTATATTTTCTTCTAAAAACTTAATTCACACTTCAAAATATTCATATTTAGGACAGCTGTGCTTCAGGTAGCATGCTAGGTAGCTTAAAATGCTGGTAGCATGCCAGTTAAATTGACATGCTAGTTGCCTTGACATGTCATTTGTTGTCTGGTTATTTGGTGCCTCAATCCTCTCTCACATTTTAGAAGATATGGCTTAGTTTTTTATTTTATTTTTTTTTTTACATGTTTTACACTTAACTTACAGTCCAAACCCTTTCAGGTCTCAGATATTCTCAATTTCCACTGTCCAAACACAATTTACTCAAAGTGCTTACACTTCAGCTGACACTTCTACTGATATTGTCTTTCAGTTTATACACTTGAACTGACACAAATTTTATCAGGACTTCCACATCATCTGACCATTTCAGCTCAATTTATCACTTACACTTGACATTCCAATCCTTTCAGTCCCTCAACTTCTTTCAGCACGTTCATTTCACCTGACACTTCAACTTCATTCAGCACTCACTTAAACTGACACTTCAGCTTCATTCAGTGCTTCCACTCTGATGTCTCACATCTTTCAGAATTTAATTTAAACTGCCATTTCAACTTGCAGTAATGGTATTTCAACCGTAACTTTAACCTCATCTACTTTCAGTATTTCAACTATTTCAAATGTTTCAATTGCAAATATTCAGCAGCAATTACATAAATTTGCATCACAAAGGTTTTTTTTTTAGTTTTCATATCCATTAACATGTGGATTCATTTTTCTGTTAATAGATTGATTGTTTAATCTATAAATTGACAGAAAATAGTGAAAATTGCCCATTTTAAAGTTTTATTTTTATTAAAAGTCAACGGTGATGTCTTAAGGTAAAGGTGCTGAAAGGTGGTATATGTAAGTACTGTATCTAAGTTTTTTTCTGCCCCAGAATGTGGTTTCTTGCCAGGAGTGGGTTGTGGTGATTGTCACCACAGCTTCAGCCATTGTTGCATTTACAATACAAGAGGTTAGAATACGTCCTCTGGGCAGTGCAACGCCTCATCCTCTCATGTTGGACTGAGGGCGGACTGGACGCTACAGTGACTCACTATTGCAAAGTGGTATTACGAGACCGGTCGGACTCGGGCTAGCTGGTTAGCATGCTAACTTCACCAGAAGAAAAGAAGTGATAGAAATAGAAACAAAACAAGACTTAACATTGTTGTTGCTTTCCACCACTGGAGGCAGCTCTTGGTGAGTAAAGGAATGCAGTTTGATGCTGAACTCATAACATTTCTTATAGACTGGTAAGTAAACAGCTGTTAATGCTAACATTGGCTAGGTAGAAACAGCAAAACTACATATTTCACTTTTAAGATTGCTTGTATTTTCTCACAAACAGTCCAGCCGCAGCAAACTCTCACATTTGAGATGCAGAAACCTGCAGATTTTTGGAATGACATGACAAAAATTAGTTGTTGTCAATTGATCAATCGATCATTTCTTAAGTTTTTAAAACTGAAATAGCTCAAGATCAATATGATATACTGTTTATATACCAAATTACAAGATGACTGCTCAGAGAAGGGAGGGTTGTGTGGATACACTGTTGTGTGTACGGCGAGCAACACATGGACAAAACTGAATTAAATATCCCCTCTCATTTTCATTTCTTGTAGGCAAAATAAATATAATTTGAAACACAGAAATAAAAGAAGACACCCATGTTTGTCCAAATGGTCACCAAAAACACAACCAGCTGTTTTTCAATGAAATGCTGTTCCTACTAGTTTCCATTTTTCAATCGGTATACATGAATAGCAAAACAAGTACCTCCGACTAAAACTACCAAATCGCTAACCACAAGAGATGTGAAAGACCGACAGAGTGTAATATTTGGTTATATTGTTCAAACCCCCCCAAATGCTAGTTATAGGATTCAGTTTTCAAAGCTATTCTGAAAGCTTCCACTTTCTCAAATGATTTATTCACTGGTTGCAACCCCTGACAAAAATGAGATTCTGGTGTGCAGCAGGGGAACTGTTTCAAAAAGCAAAAGAAAAAATTAGGACACACACACATAACAGAAATTGTACCTGAGTCTACAGTCTTTGTTTCTGTGGTAAAACTATGATTTCTAAGTGACTGTTGTGTTTGGTGTGGGTCCCACCTCTTGAAGTAAAATTGTACAGCAGTATGATTGGTGGTAATATAGCCAGTCTGTGCCCATTTTCCCTTTCTCCCCTTTCAAATGACAGAAAAGCCAAAACACAAACATAAATATACCTCTAGTCAACACTCCTAAACTGAACCCAGTGTACTGTTCAAGTCTTTACCAGTGAATTTAATTATGGTAGCTTCTATGTGGTGAGGTTGGCTAATTGTTGTTCTGCCACAGCCAGAGCCGCTGAAGGCTTGTTGTGTTGAGTCCTGACAGAGCCTCCTACTGTGTGAAGAAAGTGAAACCTTGAAATCGAGCATGGGTTTGACAAGAATTTGTAAGCAGTCGGCTAATTTGTTGCTTTTTAGTTATCAGATACGTGTAAAACCTCCCAATAAACAGATGGGGTAAACATTGGTGCAGACCAAAGCCTCACACTGCTGAACACACTGCGGTCAATTGTATATATGTTGAGACTGAAAACTTATTCTTGACCTAGGAAACAGCAGTTTTCAAAACAATCTCACCACAAAGTCCATTCAGTAGCTACTCTGGAGCTTTTGACAGCAAATGGAGTTACCAAATTGTTACGGATTAGTACATGTTGAAATTTAATTTTTATTAGAACTTTATAGAAGTTAACATGTTGCTACTTAAATGTTATGAAATGCAGCATCAATGTCGTCAAACTGGAATGGAATAATAGATAAAGGTACATTATCTTAGACAAGCACTGACTTGATGTTGAAGTGTTAATTTAAATGTTATTTCTCGGTGAAGTCGACACACATTGTGTCAGAGTGTTAAAAAGCACTGAAGATTTGGTTGAACTTCAAGCACTGACAGGAGCTGCAATGTCATTTGTCAAGTATTAACTTGAGCTGGAGGGGTCAGTTGAGGTGGAAGCCCTGAGAGAAATGAACACCATTTCATGTGTATAAACTGAAGGAAGCTGTAAATGGAAGTGTCAGCTTAACTGTAAGAACTTAAAGCAGTTGGGGTAAATATTCTATGAAAGTGGAAGTTGTGGTACTTGAGCTGAAGAATGCTTTTTTTCTTTTTTTTTATTCTGATTTTCTTTTCAACGGTGAAACCCGACTGGGTTGTAAGCGTCAGTTGAAGTGTAAGCATTCAAAAGAGGTGATGTGAGAAGAGGCTCTTCTGTATCTATTGTACCTTCATTTTCTATTCTTCTACAGTACCTATCTTCAAATCATAAATAATTACTCAATTAGCTACCTAATTTATTGATTTGAGCTTTAGAAAACTGTTATCTTAGAAATGTTGGCAGCAGGGAAGTCAAAACAAATAAATTCCTAGTTCCTGAACATCAGCAAAGCCTAAATTTTTTGTCTTGATACTCATGTGTGAACACATGAGAAAAAAAGTGAATGTGCATCAGTCCAGACCACATTCTGTCCTTACTTTATTTTGATATCTTTTCAAACTATGAAATGGTCGCCTGGATGAATTATTGAATAGGGCTACTGGGCACAGATCCACAGGCCCAAGGGGTCAGGGTCCCATAATATTTTTTATAGTGCACTTTATTTCTATAAAACCTTTATTTCGCTCATATCTTTGGAGAGATGTCCGTGTTGATCGTTTGTGGCAGGAGGCTTTGGAAATGATTTAGACAGTCTCTCTTCATCTCCCGCATGAACAAAATACTTCAGTACAGTCAAGCAACAGCAGGACTTAGAGCTCTGGTTGACCTGCATAACAAAATGTCTATAAAGAGAGCGTTTCAGTCGTGTTTTATGCACGTCTGACCTGAACGCCTCCTGTGTAGACACACACAGAGTCTCGGTGCTGCTGTTCTGCATCTGTACCCACTGTCACACAACATCAATCATATGTCAACACGCTGCTCCTTCTATCTGCATGACAACATATAGAATACTGTACATGAGGTCAATAAACAGAAGCAGTAGTATCAACTTTCCTGTCGATGTAATTATACATACTCACTTCTAGCTCATTGTTTCAAAAAAATAGTTACCCAAGTTAACTTCATCCTACATTATCAAATAAACCCTCAAACTACAGTATATTTGAAGAACCACATTAGCTGGATGAGAATTAACCGATCACTAAACCTCTCCCCCAGACAGTGTCCGTCTAACCATAGCTTAACGACCGTAACTAGGTATGGTTCATGTACTGAGGGTGGTGTCTTTTCTAGTCTTTAAAAAAATTCAAAAACACAAGAGTCTAAGAGTAAAAAATGGATTTAACTCTTTGTTTTTCTGCTCGAAAGTGCTGTAACCTGCAAACAATAGCATGCCTGGCCAGCTAGTTTACTACTGTCACTTCTAACCTCATGTTGCTTCCAAGGCCAAGCAGCATTTTTAAATACAGTAACTACATTAGTTTGTCGGGTTACAGGTTACATTAAACAAAAGGCCTGCTCAAAACGCTATGTGAAAGCCAGTCCTGGGTGCTATTACTGGATTTGGGGAAGTTCACACTCCAACTACCCCTGCCAACATTACCCTAGTCAACGTTACGTTTGCTAAACACACAGGTATTCATCATAAAACCCTTTTCTCTTGTAACATTATAGGTGAAAGCATTCCGTTTGAAAATACAAATATGACAGGATCATTTTAGCTTGATAACAACATGTTAGCCTAGATTAGTTCAGCCATGTTTGAAAAACAGGACAGCAGCTGCCCACCTTGTGCTCTTCCACTTGGTGCTTGACATCCTCCAGGTCGGGACCCAGTGGTTGATCCCCCATCCTCTTAATCCGTGCCTCTGTCACGTCCAACCAATCTGTTAGCTGCTGCAACTGCTGGTGCTGTAGGTCCATCAGGACCTCGTGGAGTCTGGGAGTGAGAGAAATTTCAGGAAGCCGTTAATAACATGTTGATACCGCAGGTTAGCTTTTATCATAAACAGAGCCTTTCCCAAGGACAGTTCAGAAGGGCAGATGAAGGTATGGTTAAACACTCTCATGCCACAAGTAGTGATTACTTCTGATTTAATTGGTAGAAATGGTCAAAGCCACTTATCCTGTTCTTATATTCACCACTCCATTACAAAAGACCCTTGCTGTCATGTCTAAGTGGTATTTGGTAGTCTAGGCCATGTCTGCACAGCCTTGTGCTTGAATCAATAAGATTATCAAAGAAGATAGCTGAACGGTTAATTAAAGTTGGCTCAGAGTCAGTTATCATTTGATTCACTATAATTAGAGAGGCCACTGTTCTTTGTGTCCACAAATGTTGGCTGCTGTTGGGCTCTTCATTCAGTGTGTAAAAAGAGATTAAACCTTTTTCATAGGCCTAAATTAAGATAGAAAAACTCAGATGAAATCCTCTTGGCCTGTGCTACTCTATAAAAATTAGCACTCGATATGATTTAAATAATTGTGTGCCTGATTGAGTGTGTACATCTTTCGTTTGGCAAACACATTCTTTCAAAATGACATTACTCACTAAGTTCCTGTATCTTTTTCCATGTCTCCTGCTTGTTGTATTTCCAAATCTTTCTCTAAGACCCTGGACCCTATTATTTCCCATTCTAATTGGTAGGAAACTCTCCTTCAGAGAGCAATGCTAATTTGCAGCATGGCTTTACCTAACTTCCAATTTTATAATTAGGTTGTAAACATTCACTGCTTGTCCTAGTGGATGTATTTTATAGTCGAACAATCACGTCCAGCCAGGGTCTCTGTGGAGGCTAATGTGTGTAGTAAAGTCTCATTACTTGACATTTTGATTCCAGCACTTACACTTGCCTGGACATACCAGTAGGCTACCCCATCATTATACTTCAGACGTTTACCCAGATTCAGAAAAACTCTGTTTTTCAGGCTCCGTCACTCCGCAGCCCAATTGCAGCCAACCACTGCTTTCCATCATTGGCTGTTAATGGTTCAATCCAAATTTGGCATAATAACGCCTTGAGATTAATAAATATTTGCTTTGCGTCTTTTTACAAATCGACATAAATTTGATACAAAGATGACCTAATTCATTTGGAATCTTAAAAATCAGGCGTTTATGCCACACTTTTATTTTTCTGTCTTTGTTCTTTGTGTCTGTGAAAGAAAAGAGTGTACTTGTACCTGCTCTGTCTCTCCATGCTAGCCACTCTCAGGTGCTCCCACCGGGAGTTCAGGAGGTTCATCTGCTCCCTGACCTCTGAGTCCTCCTCCTCACTCAGGTTCCCCTCCCCCAGCAAGGCGGCACCAGCCCGGAGGACTCGCCCCACGCTGCCCTGATGGGTAGTCAGCTCAACCATGTACCCCTGGTGAGAGACAGACGTAAACCTTTCACAAATATTTTCAAAATGATTCCACTCATTTTGCCTAATTTACCCTCCAAATGAAGTGGAGTGCCTCGCATCATTACTCCCACTGAATGACCCTTTTCCATTCACTAGCTGCTCTCAAAAGATATTTCTACCTCTCACCTTGGTGCTTTATCTATTTCCTCTGAGAACTTAACTCTTATATGATCCTTTTAAGGTCTCACATGGCAAAACGGACAGGGTTAATTCAATTTTGAGAGGCTAAAAGTCGTTAATAAGCCAGTGTTCATTTAAGTGCACATCCATCGGAGTTTAATGAACACTTTCAGTTAGCTTTAAACAGCTGCTCAGCACTGTAGCAGCAACAATTTAATAATCCAAACATCAAGCCAAAATAGATTATAAAGCAATTAAAATGTTTACAATTATGGACCTTTTTTGACACATTTGTTCACCTTCCACCAATACAGAGCAGAGATTGTTTTTCAGTGATGGGCCCATTCTCACACATTACTGCAGACTTTTCAAGCCAGGCCTTCAGTGCAGTGGAGGAAGGCTCACTGCATGAAAGTCTGATTTTGAAATTATTAACATCTCATTATATAATGTCATATAATTAACATCTCGCTGTAGTATTATTCATGTGCTTCCCTGCTAGCGTGTTTTTGAATCAAACTAAGTTGAGGAAAAGAATATTAAATTAACAATATTCTGAAACTATAATGTAATATCGCCCCCCTGATATCACCACCACCTCACAACTCTGACTCTATTCTCATTTGTGTAGAACTGCTCCACTGACACTAAACACCAAAGATACATTCTTTTTTTTTGTTTCAATGAGATTTTAAGAGCTACTCCAGCAGTTTAGTAGCTCATCCAGAAGCACAGAAAACACAATACATCTTTTGTCACAGGCTAAGCAGTACCCCTCATGACGAGTAAACTGAACTTCACATATAAAGTCAGTGGCGTGGCCCTTTAATATGTAAAGTGACCATGTTAATGAAAAAGAAGTTGGCAAACATTCATTTGAAATGAAACAGTAAAGTATGAATTTTAAAAATTACTATACTTAATATGTACTATGGAATGTATAATTTGAGCTTGACCACATTTTGACCTTTTTTTTTTACTCAAAAAAAAAAAAAAAACTTTTACAGGCTATGTAAGAAAATAACAAGCTGGTCAAAACTAAGAAAATCTGGTGGTTGTATGTCAAAAAAGCAAATCATTTTTGTGTTCAGGATAGCATTGCAACTCTTGTTGTTGTAACAAGGTCAACAGAAAATTTTAATTTTGCTGTACAAGAGATGCTAAACTTTATCATGGAAACATAATGAAACTGAGTAGGTATTTTTACAACCATTTGTGAAGTCACACACCCACTAACATGTATGCTGAGTGCACCATTTCTGTGTCCATTTAGCTTAACAATATAAGCTGTTTTTGACTTTATTTTCTACTCAAAAATTTTAAGTTGCACAAACAAAGAAATAGAAGTTGTACTACCCCTGTAAATAAATTTGATGACCAAAGTTTCTTAGCACACCTATAATCTAACATTCACTGAGCTTAATTCAGGTTACTGACTTCATAAATTTTAGCAGTATGAGGTAAAAAATATAAACTTGTGGACTTAACATAAAAAAAATGTTCTGCTCACAAGGGAGGAGCGTTTGTCTCAAATGAACATTTTATGTCATGTTTTTTTATATTACATTGACAGTCTTGGACATTTGTGTAGAGTCTACCAACTAGAAGAAATAAGATGCTGTGAAATATGAAATTAAACTAATTTCGGATGGTTTAACTAATTGCAGTCACCTTGTTATTATCACAACTTCTTTGCTCCAGCTCTTACCTCATGTGTGTGGAACTGCTCCTTCACCTCCTCCACATGGTTGGAGATGGGAGGTTGGGCCTGGAGCCCATCTTCAGCCGACAGCAGCCATGTCAGCACCTTCAAATTCAGAGTTGACATAACATAACACACTGAGAGGATAAGGCTGACAATATTCTAGGTTTTTCTTATACTGTTGGTCCGTCTCTCGATAATTTCTGATTGAGCATGGCACCCACTACTAAAGTGTGGCTCACTGATGTGTTTTTAATAGTTTTCATACAACAACAGAGCCCTGTGGCACAGACTCGTTGACAATAAAAAAAAATACAGATACCACCAGACTAATTCTTTAACAGAAAAATCCTCAAAAATACATTAAATATAAGATATGACACATTTCTGTATCACCACCTTACCTCCTCCAGTGCAGCCTGGTAGCTCTCCAGGCTGGTGGAGCCTGGAGGTAGAGGACTGAGGCCCCGCTGCAGCTCTTCCTGGCCGGGACTCAGGAACTAGAGAGGGAAGGAATGGATGGGAGATAATGGGCGGAGATGGAGCGTGTTAGGGGAGAGTGATATGGGGAGAAACAGAGGCATGGGTGGAATCGGGGTTAGAAAACAGAGTTAAGAAATTGAAGGAAGGGAAGGAAGGAAAGAAGGAGATGAGCAAAAAAAAAAGGCAGCATGAAAGAAAGGGGGAAGACAGAGAAGATAGAGAGAAATGAGGAGAGGTCTGTTAGTGTTAGCCATTACCAGTGCTGACAAGCAGTTTTGGCCTTTGTCCAACCTTAACAACTTGTCCTCATTCTCTTTGGGTCTCTCTCTCTCTCTCTCTCTTTCTCTCTCTCCCTCTCTCCCTCTCTCCCTCCATATCTCTCTTTGTGTGCCCGCTGCTGATCTGGACACTAACAACTTCTCTCTTTTTATCTCCGCTCTGCGCTGCTCCTCTCACTCTATTCTCTCTGGTAATAAGGCCCTGAAAAGATACACAAGGCCCATCCACGGTGCTGATGACTGTCCAACCTCATTCAGTGCCACTCTCTTTTTATGCCAGTTTTGTAGTACAAATTTGTTCAGCTTTTCTGATGGGAGTGACTCAGAAATATGTAGTGGCGGAGTTTACAGCTTGTAATGAATTCAAATATAAAATAAATACCACATATTAAACAGTTTAAAACATGTTTATTTCTTATTGAAAAAAAAAATCTATCAAATTTGACCTTGACCTATGCACTTGGTTGTCTATATCCAAATACATGTATGTTTGACTGAGGCAAACTGAAGACAATGCACTGTAAAATGTCAACTCAGTTCCACCCATTTTTGAAAGAAAACCTAGTTGCAATGAGACAGGGGTTTGTGTGCTACGTTCTGCTCTACATCCTGCCATTCAAAGAGCAGTGGGAGTGCTTGAATAAGGCTTATCTTACAAATTATCTATTCTTATTGTGATGCTTTTTAGCTGCCAGCCAGGCTAAGTCGAGCACCCTGCTGGTACATTAAATATTTGACAGTCTCTGAATACATGCCACACGAGTCAGAGCAAATTATGGGCCGCATTTAGTCACGGAGCGCAGGGTGACAGCTTTGAAAAAGCGTCTGAACATTCTGAAATGTCATCTTTTGGAATAGAGAGCAAATATCAAAAAAAAAAAAAAAGTACAAGATGGGTAGCTATGGTTTTGTGTTTCAATGTGCTGTAGGTGCTGTCGTATTGTAATAGTTACAGATAAGAGAGACAAACTTGCGAGTCCTTTTGTGCTTGTAAGGCGATAATGTACTGAGCAACTTTTAGTTTTGATTAGCAATAGTGCAGAGCTACTTTGACTTAAAGGAATAGCTTGACAATTTGGAAAATACATCTCTTTGCTTTTTTGTTGAGAGTTAGTGGAAAAGATCGATACCACACTCATGTCTGTGCACTAAATATGAAGCTAGAGCCGACAGACGATTAGCTTAGCTTAAAGCATAAAGAATGGAAACAGGAAAATAGCTTACCTGGCTGTGTTCAAAAGTTCAAAAATAAGCCTAGCAGCATCTCTAAAGCTCATTAATGAACACATTTCATTTTTTTGTTAACTACATACACAGGCAAATGTGTAAAAATTACAGGATGGGTTTTTATGGGCAGTTACGTGCTAAAACTATTTCTTGATGACTAGCAGTGAAAACGGAAAAATATCCTATCAGATAACAAAAAGGGCAACGTTCAAAAGTATTGTTAGAAAAGACAATAAAGGTCATTTTCAATAACCACTTCCTACAGAAATGTATTCATTGGAACATTAAAAAAATTAAAATAAAAACAACACTGGGAAACCGAAACCCAGTGTGCTCTGTAAGATAACAATGTAATAAGAGCTTGGACAACTAGCAGTGGTCAGCTGGCATAAACATGCTAGAAGGTTAGCTTGCTAGCTGCGGTGCTAGCTACGGTATTGCTGCACTCACACAAAGTCGGAATAGGAAGAACAGGAAAACTTCCTGTTCCCTAAATCAGCCACTTTTGCTGTGTTAAGTATCTGGAACAGTTTGTTAACAACTGAAATCAGATGCAAACAAACAGTGTATAGCTCCTTTTAGATTAGTGGGACTGATGATACTAGTGTAATATTGGATTTTATTTAGATATATAGTAACTGCCTGTGATGAGGGATTTGTCATTATTTGCAACAGGTTTGTGACACTTCTGTAGTTCTTCTCATCAGACTCAGAAGTACAACTAGGAGACTGACGTGAACCGTTTTCTCCTGGCTGCTCGTAAATACAGCCTGAACGATATGATGTGAACCTGTCCTCAGTCACGTGTCCATTGATAGCAAAGTTCTTATGTCTTAGTGGTCCCCTGAGAGTCTGACAGAGAGAAACTGTTGGAGCACGCAACTCTCTTTAAACACCATTTCGGTTTATACACTTCTGTTTGAATAGGGATTAAGCAAATGTGTTCATTAGTGAGCTTTGAAGGTGCTGGTAGGTGCATTTTTGAACATTGGAGTGAATCACGTCAGCCATTCTCTCCTACTTCTAGACATTATAATAAGCTAAACTAATGGACTCCTGTTGTTGATTCACACGTAACAACATGAGAATGGTATCAATCTTCTCGCCTAACGCATCAGGAAAGAAAATAAACCTAGTAAGATGTTTGCCAAATGTTGATTCAAAATGTTGCTTACCTACATTGGCTAAAAAAAATTGCTAAGAGTATCACAAATGATTTAAAAAAAAAAAAAAAACAACCCCATGAGCATCAATAGTATCACTTCTGTCTCATGAATCGTTAAAAAGAATATCAATAGCAAAATACATTTCAAAACTTGAATTAAATTTGACATTGACAGGCACAATGCAAAAAATGTCCAACACAGCAAGTCCTTTATCTTCATATTCAGTCTTAGAATATTATTTTTCTTCAGCACAGTTCTGACAGTAATCCCATTCTTGTTGATGCATTTTCACATGTCACAGCATCAAATAATAAATGAGAAAATTCTTTGACTATAAAAACCTTTGCACAAGAAACAAAAGTAATTCACCCACCCTTTTTGAGGACTTATATTCTTTTGTAGGTAAGTTTTCAAGATCAATTGTAGACTTATGGTGGACATTTTTTGTCAATGACACAGACAAACGAGAGCAGACAAAAGAACAAGTGTGCAGCTGAAAAATGCACAGACAGATGGACGTTTGCCGTTGAGTGTTAGCGACACACGGACCTGATCAGTAAAACGCCTCCTCTTTTGCTCGGGCGACTTGACATAGGCAGCCTGGGTGTAGGCATAGCTTTTATAGCGAGGCTGAGGGGAGGGACTCC
The DNA here is from genome assembly GCF_016859285.1 of Xiphias gladius. NCBI lineage: Eukaryota > Metazoa > Chordata > Actinopteri > Istiophoriformes > Xiphiidae > Xiphias > Xiphias gladius. Next base: position 13,214,456 of record NC_053412.1, on the reverse strand, counting down.
GCACTCGCCCCTGAGCCACACTCAATGTGATCTGAGAGAGAGACAGAGATATAGAATGTGACAGAGGAAGAGGGAGAAAGATTTGGCAGCAGGGATAGGAAAAAGGCCAGAAGAGAGACGAAGGAAGAAAAAGAGAGGCGAACGAATGCAAAACATAGACAGCAAAGGATCCAAAAGCCACACACAGGGAGAAAAAGAAAAAAATGGAGGGATACAGAGGTGAAAAAATGCAGGAGGCAAGAAAGAGACAGGGGTATACAAGAAAGCAGAAAAGAGGAGAAAAAAAAGAAACATAAATAATCTCACATAAGCTGTTTCCATCCAAATGTCAAGATAATTTTAGGTGAACTTTCAACATAGCATAAATACAAAATAAAATACAGATTTGGTGCAATTACTAGAATGTCAAAAAAACACATTTATGAGAAAAAGAGAAAGTCTCCAAAATCAATATTGGGCAAATACTTATTTACTTCCATTTCAGCAAATGTTGGAAATGTAGCAATATTTCCGGCTCTCTGAAGATGAAATCAGAGAAATACAGCAACAAACTAATGCTCTAGGCCTAATACACACTTTTCGAGGGTTGTGGTGGACTGATATCTTAGACACTTTTCTGAAAACCCAAATCACTATATGAATTATTTTATAATGAGAAGGAAGCATTTACTAAAAGTAATTTCTTTATTAAGTGTAAATATGCAGCGGTAGAAAACAGAAAAATGAATGTAGGCTCATTCACTGAAAATAAATTTGGAATAAAACTTGAAACAAGCTGATAGGCACTGAAATTAAGATAAAATATCCTGACTGTGTTCACTGAAAATAAAAAAAAGCAAAATAGGTGTTTACAAAAGGACTCAACTACAGATTAAAATGACTTGATAAGAAGATTTTTTTTAAGTAATTATTTAGAAGCAGACCATAAGTTTTTTCATAGGTAATTATCTTCAACTTTCAAGTAAATGTAGATAGTAAAAAGCTATATTTTTTTGTAAAAGGCAATATATTTTCCTCTGAAATGTAGAGGAGTACAAGTACAAAAGAGCATAAAATAGTAATATCCAAGTATCTAAAATTGTGCTTCAGTACAGTATTTGAGTAAATGTATTTAGTTACTTCTTATGTCTGCTGACTATGTTTCTGTAAATGTGAGACCTGACTGGAAATCTGAAAAGGAACTGTGATTTGCAAATTACTGCTTCAGAATTAGCAAAAAATCTTTGGATGGAAACCCAGATAATGCAGACATGAGAGAGAGAGAGAGAGAGACAGAGAGAGCAGATGTACACAGTATGTGGACAGAATGAAAAACAAGACAATCGCAGCACAGAGTCAAAGCGGATGCTGTTGTGAGCAGCTCATATTCAACCACCCTTTGTCCAGTTGCTACACATCCACCGCACCCATCCGGACACCAGCAGCTTTGCTGACAGACCACACTTCTGCCTGCTGATATTTGAAAAGTCACCAGCTTTAAACTTTGTTTTCTCTCCAGGGAAAAACAATCACCAGGCTCTATGGCATTTGCATCCCGCTTCAGGCTCATTCAGCCACATTTATCTCAAAGTGGCAGAAGGTCTATAAAACCGCAGTCCTCAGCAGTTTATCAGCCACTCTCATTAATTGGCTAGCAAACAACTTACTGATTTTTAGTTTCATTAGATCTCATTAAGTATTTACAATGACAACACTGAAAGAAATATATATGGTTACAAATCACAAATCAGTTGAACTTTATAATGGGATTCCAGACATTGTTCTTGTTTGTTTTACAGAAGTGCTGGTAAGAGTTGCGAGGAGCAGTTAAATTCGAAGAATCAACTCGAGAAATTGAATCGTTTAAGAGTTGTTATGACTGTAGGTCGACATTTTTCTGTCAAGATTTTTCACGGACGCAGCTGGCTAGCTAGTTAGCTATGAAGGAGCTCGGCAGGGACCTGCCTAAAAAGCTCTGACTAGCTGACTCTTTAAAAAAGTATGAACACCTGGTCTTAAAATTGCAAAGTATGTGAAGTTTTTTTTTTTTTTAATTAAAATTAAGTGTTCAACAATGCTGAAAATAATTAAATATTACTTATTAATTTAAAGGAATAGTTCAACATTTTGGAGAAATACGTCTATTTGCTTTCTTGCCAATAATGAAGTGAGAAGATTGACATGCTATACGCTAATTATGGCACTAGTGCCAGTGGTCGATTATCTTAGCTTAGCACAAAGACTTGGAGTAGGGGGAAAAAGGTAGCCTTGCTCAATCCAAAGTTAAACAACACACCTACCAGGACCTTTTAAAACTCACTAATTAACACATAGTTTTTTGTCTGTTTTAAGCCATACACAAAACTGAAATGTAAAAACAAGTTGTGGTTCAGCAAGGAATTATATGCTAGTACTCTCTCTTGCTGACCAATGAGCACTTGCATTGAATTCCTGAAGTCGTTGCTTCCCTGGTGACCTCAATATCACGACATGACTCCAGGAAGTCGCTGCAGCTGCCAAGAAATTTGTTATGCTAAAGCTAGGCTAATCGCCCCCTGGCTCTAGCTCTATAGTTAGCATACAGCGTATAGGGTATCAATCTTCTCACCTACCTCAAAGCGAGAAAATGAATAACTGTGTTTCCCAAAATGCTGAACTATTCCTTTAAATAACAAGGAATAGTTACAAAAAAAACATAAACGTAAGTACTATTTAAATCAGCAGTATGCAGCAGTACACTAGTGGTAAGGAAAAGTAGTCTGCTTTACATTTGACCTGGGGTCAGTTGGAGTGCACAGCTGCAGTTTCTGGCAGCTGTGAGAGAGCACAAGAAAACAAATATTCACCTGAAGTGTGGGTGTGCTGCACACTAAATCACTCTCACATTGCTATATGCAATAAATTATTTATATCTGAGTAATAATCTGCATTCTCTCCTAATGTTTTACATGCATGATGAAAAATTCAAAAGATCCCTAACTTTTGGATTTAAAATCAGTCCACTAATGAGTCATTAAGTGTGCAGGAAACATACAATTTTAGATGAGGCCTTTTGGATAAGGTTCACAAGTCGGTTGTGCAGCTATAGTATATGGTGTGGATGGGAATTTACAAGTGGAAGTATGTTTTCCCTTTGTGGTGTGTTCCTGCCTTTCAGTCCTGCTTCTTCATGTGCATTAACACATAACATGGTCTCACAAAGACAGCGGCACTTACATGAATACTTGGTGGATGACTCACCAACAACAGACACCCAGAAATATAGGCATTTTGTTATTCTGCTAAAGCATATATGATTTAAAAGTTACTTTTGTTTTTGTGAAATCATTAATATTAGCAGTATTCAAATTTACTGATTATATAAAAATATAAATCAGGGTAGAATTAGAAGAGATCGAATGGATTCAAAAAGAAAACCAGACTGGAGCAGAGGGGCAATTCTGCTGCTGGTAGCGGAGGCATGTCAGAGAACACCTATGGGGAATTCAGTGCTATGATGTTAAATGCAGACAACGAAGATGCATGGAAAGTGATTGATAACAAAATCAATACCAGCTTTACGTCTATGTTCCGAGTAATGAAAAAAAAAAGGCAAACCCTTGTAAATGTGAGTGAAGAGATAGTGGCAGCTACAAATAGGGAGCTAAAACCACCCCATTTAAAATTCTACATATTGCATGAATTATGCTTTATTCATCTTGTCTAATGGTGTATTGTAAAATCTTGAAACATGTTTCAGAAGGTGTGACCTCACCTCTGTCTCTGTGCAGCAGTCCTCTAGGACCCCAACAGGATTAGCCAAGTTAAGGGACCTCTGGAACTCTCTTAAGTATTTTTAAGTCAAAGGAAATTTGATGAATAACTTTTATTCCTAAATTTGTGACTTGGAGTCAAAGTGAAAGATTGTTACTTTTATCTTTCACTTCGGTCCAAAATTTTACTTTAGCAGTTTGATAAATATAGGTCAAAAGGTCTTCCACACCAAACTGGTAAAACAAGTGGTGGCCCGCCCATAAAAGGCACACAAAACTTAATTCAGAGTCAGCATGCTTGATATACTGTATTATTTTTAAATTTTTTAAATAAATATTTCTAAGCATTTTGCTATAATTTCAATTAAAGCTATACACTATGAAAAACTGTAGTCAGTTTTATGTTCTCTTTCCTAATGGGCGCCATCACACACTACTTTAACACTATCTTCCTTCTGATCCTGTGTCAATCTGATACAAGTAAATGGGTGTAAGAAGGCACAGAAAACCATACAAAACCTTAAACAATCAAGAGCTCACACAGGCTGTCCCTGTTTGTATTTTTATCAGTAAATGTAGTTTATCATTAGAGAAAGCCACTCTATTCCATCGTTTTAAGAAATAAAGTATAAAATGAGGTTTAATATTTTATATTCCCTCTTATCTTCTAATTCTACTTTTTTCCCTTCCACTTTTCTCTCTTTCGATCCCTCTATGTCTGCATCTGTCTGATTCCCAGAAGGAAAAATCCTGCAGTTTCTTTCCGCTCTCAGAGAGAGAGAGCTGATGAAGGGGAGGTTGAAGTGGCCATTAAACTGAGTGAGATAATAATATTACCAGCCATTACTCCAGGAAGCTCACTCCATCCTGCTTTGGCGAGCCAGCATGACACTGACCTCAGTTTAACTCAACTCAAAAGGTCAGAGCTGGTAGATCTCATTTGTGACTTTAATTCTGGTCAGTTTTTTTACAGAACTATTATTCAGAGGTTCTGTCTCAATGTAGAAGTCAATTTTCATTCCAACAGTTACAAATTTCAGGTGCCAACTGAAAGAATGACTTGTGTCTACTGCTCATCTTCACTAAAAGCAGCCACGTGCCAACATCTCCCAGCAGGTCTGGCAGGTCTTTGGGGATGCCTTGGAACAAGCATGAAGAAGTTAGCAAGGAAAACATCTGTTTGCCATGCTGCCTATGAGACACTTACCTGAGTATGTGACTACAAAATGGATAGAGAGTGGATGAATGAACAGATGGATGTTGATTAGATACAGTCCTGGTTGAAATTATTGGCAGCCCTGAATTTTAAGTTCAGAATTCAAAATATCTTTAGAAATAAATGGAAAAGAACAAATTTTGTATAATCAGAATATTTTAATAAAATGTCAAAAGTTACTGAATAACACAAAAAATCCTTTCATATAGCAAAAAAAACTTGACACAATTATTGCCACCCTTTTGATGAATTTAAATTAGTTCCTCTAACAAAATAAAAAACAAACAAAACTCACCTGTGCTTAATTTTCAGTGTTCACATGACCTGAATTAACCAGTGAATGATGGTTTTACTGCTTAAAAAGGGGCTGATGGTTTCCAGTTTCTTTTTCACCATGACAAAGACAAGAGAGCTGTCTCAGAGCAACAGAAGTGCTTTTATCAAAAAATATAAGAATTCCGAAGGCTACAAGGCAATCACCAAAGATCCTGAAATCCCTGTTTCAACAGTTTGTAATGTTATCAAGAAGTTTAAAAGTCATAAAACTGTTAGGACACTGCCAGGATGTGGTGCTAAGAAGAAACTCAATGAGAGAAGTCTGTGAAGGTTGATGTGGATTGTGAAAAAAAACACCACACAGGGAACCACTATTGAGAAAAACTAACAAAAAAGCAAGACTAATATTTGCAAACACAGTCTTTCTGGGATAATGTTCTATGCACAGAGGAAACCAAAGTAGAGCTCTTTGGGAAGTCAGTGCATCAGTTTGTTTATAGGCGACGAAATAAAACCCAAGGGAAAGACCACCCTACCTACAGTAAAACATGGTGGAGTTTCGATTGTGCTATTGGGCTGCTTTGCTGTCCCTGGTACTGGAGGCATTGAATATATCAAAGGAATGTTGAAATCCGAAGATTACCAAGACATTTTAGAGCAAAATGTGTTACCCAGTGTCAGAAAACTAGGTTTGAGGCGAAAGGTCTTTGGTATCAGCAGCACAAAAGAATGGTTGAAAAGGAAAAAAATGAAGTTTTAAACTGGCCAGCAATGAGTCCTGACCTACATCCCACTGAAAACCTTTGGAGAGAGCTGAAATCTGCCATTGCAAAAAGGACTCCTGCAAACGGAAGAGCCTGAAGAGTGGCACAAACTACCAGCAGACAGATGCAATAAGCTTCCAGATGGCTACAAGAAACTATTAGAGGCTGTTATTGTTGCCAAAGGTTCTGCAACCAAATATTAATGAAGGTTGCCAAAGGGTAACAATTCAATACACTCAGAATTTTGGCACACTCTTACTTTGGTCTTACCTAGCATTTCACCCACTTTAAGACCTTTCTATACTTCTGCTGTTACACTAACGTTTAGAATTTGCTATGATCTAGTTCTTGTCACCAGCCTCAGTGTTCAGCAAAAGTAACAGACTCACTTTCAAAACTTGTCAAAACACAATATCCAACAATAGGCCACATATTTGGTCAAAATTAAGTTAACACCTGAATCCTGACTTTTTTGACATGTGTTTTAAAATATATAAAAACAATCATACATATTTATAACTTCCAAGAAAACAGCATCTACAGTATGCAGTAACTACAAAACGTAGCTAAAAACCAACCCTGCACTCTGGCTTGGGCTTTAGAACTGGCCAGATGGCTAAAGAAAGAGAGCTAGAGTAGCTATTGATGGAGCCACAGCTACCCTTAGGTAAAGCTAAGTTTAGCTACAGTACTCTTTCCTTCCTGTTTCCTATCATTGAAAAATCAAAAATTTTGATGTTCCAACGTTTTAGTAATCCAGTGGGCTTGACCTACATAAATCAGGCAGTAGCTAAATCCAACCATGATGGAGAAAAATAAGCAACAGTAGCTAAACTAGTCCTGCTAAAAGATAACTAGCCCAGCTTAACACATAGCTTAGCTGTTACTAACCCTAGTTCAATTTGTTACTTGATGAAGCTAAGCCTCCTTTAAATCACATGTTGTAATTTATTCAAGTATAGATTAATTTGTTATATACTCTATCCATTAATTAGTTCTTGTAAATTTATCTGAATAAAAAGGCATACAATTAAAAAAAAAAATCTAACAGGTTAACCAGTCTCAAAACCTGTTGAATCTGATTCTGTAATTACTGCTCTTTGTCTATGGGTTGAAATGGATAAAATATATTTCTAAATAAAATATACTATATGTATAACTACAAAAATCAAGTCACTATTTTAAGACTTTTCCAGACAATATTTGGTCAATATTTTGCAAGAAGGCAGATTTACATTTTGAACCAATATGTGGCCAAACCAAGGTTTTCCCTGTCATTATAACATTTAGGCGCAGCAAGTAAGCTGAATGAAAAGAGAAAAAATGTGCTGAGGGTTCTCTAACGTTCTGGAGAAAAAGGGTACCATATTAGCCCAAATATAAGACATTATCTTCTTGTATTCGATGACATAACAATTATGCAGTCATTACATTAGATATTCTCTTTAAATGGAGAGAGTACAAGTGTAACTACAGGCCTTTACAGAGTGCTGTATTATGGGTAGTTTCTAGCCTTAATGTTGCCAGGCTAGCAAGTGTTTCCATGTCCATATTTCACGAGGCTGCAGCAATCTGCAGTTTCTGAAGGCTGGTGTTGCGCGTTTTGCTGCCACAGAGGAAATAAATTCATGACGAGTGAAAACAAGTTCATAGCGTCTCCCAGCGTCTTTACTGCAAAGTGGAGAGAAAATCTGTCAAACAGCCAAGAACTGTGGATATCACAAATGTTGAGCTCAAAAAGACAGTCCAGAAACGCTAACTGTCAGAGAAAATTATATTTCTTTTGGTTTTCTTTTGTGCTAATCTAAGCATTTACTGTGCAAAAAGAACAACCTGTCTAAATATAAGTACATAAGTATATTATAAATATGCTATGAAACTGTTCATTATCCAAAAATCATTAAAAAGCAGTATTAAAAACAGTATTACTCTTAATCCTTTTAACCATGCTTATTAGCCTGTATGGCTGCTGGTTAATACTTTAATTTTATTTTGCAGATCTACAGGGCAAGAGGGAGTTCCAAATCTCCCGCTGACGTTTCTTACTGCTCGTCTTCACAGTTATGCTGTTACCCAACCTTTTGTTGTCAATTTTTATTTCAAAGATCTCCAAATCTCTAGATAGTCAGAGTCTCGGAAGACATTTTAGAGCAGGGATCATCACCTCAGTTTCTTTCATCCCTTTCAGTTTCACCAAATTCCTTCAACAGAGAGCGTCTCCTGCCGGGAATTTTACGAGTGCCCTTAATAATCTTGATAAAGTGGTAGGTTCGCTGGATACTGGGGTTGGATTGTTGATGCTTAGCAGGAGTGCAAACTCATTTTATAAATGGGTTCGATAATCCTGTTCTGGAGTTGATAATATGCAGTGTGCAAACATCTGTAGTCACTAGCTGTATGATATGCAATACTGTAGACTCTACTTGAATATTATTATTTAGTGTGGGCGCTGCCTCAACAACAAAGCAATGAAATGGAAATGTGAGCAAAGGGGCAAAGTTTCTACGGAAATACATCATGGCATCTCGCTATCATCACAGCACTATGCCATCACGGTAACAGTTACACCCCATGGCATGGACACAATGACAAAGATCGCTGTAAAGATACCACTATCACCACTCAGCTACCGCAGTTCCCATGATGGCAGGTCAGTCCAAACTGTGTTACCACAGAAACAGCAACGAGATGTTACTATGGTAATTTCACATTTTCTCTCAATTTTATCATTTTTTACACAGAGAAGTCTGTAACCTGTTGGTGGTGGGTGGGTATTTCCTGGGTTGGTCTTGCTGTAGTTGTTTTCTCTCCTGCTGCTGGCCTAGCCTCCCCACAGCGTTCACAGTTTTAACACCACTGCTCCTCAGCTGGCTCGCCAAATGTAGCTGTATATTTTTCAATGTGAGCTGGACGACCTTTCCCTCTGATGTCCGGGTTTCCAACTGCGGCACAGTGCGCGGTAGATGTACATTTCGGATTAGCTTCCAAAATCCAGCTGGTGTGTGAAGTAGTGCCAGGATGTTCGAGTGTTATTTTCCCTCTGTATATACTGGATTCAGTCCTTTAAATATATCGAGCATTGAGTGTTGAACACCGTTCGGGCCACGATAGTGCAGGGCACACTAATATGATATGCTCTCAAAAAATTAAGCGGTCATTTGAATAAAACTGATTACTTATGAAATCAACTGTTTTTACCTTACTTGATGCTACATGTGGATTTTTTTTTTTTTTACAGTAAATAAACTAAAGTAAATAAAATGAAATAAATAAATAGACTCTACCAACTCATATGTATGTTGCATTATGACAGCGGCAGATATAAGAAATAACCTGGAGATGATAAAATATTTAAATCAAAATGCATAACAATTTACACCAATTAACTAACAAGCAGTTTAGTGTCTGACTCTGGTACATGAACAAATCTGTCAAGCCCTGAAGCTCCCAATTGGTTCCTTTGGCGTTCTTCAGGATACAGCCTGCAGTTCAGCCTGCATTTAAAGTGTCAAGGGCAGTGAGTATGTTCGAGGGTTGGTATCAGTAGCAGCCAAGTTGAGATGAGTTGGATCAAGTTTACAGGTTTGTATGGGTTTGTAGTACCGAACGGTCTCAGCAGTGAGTGCTTACAGCTAAAGTGGGCCCCGAAAGGAAAACGTCTCAGTCAGTCAGTCAAAGTTAGTCAAAGTGCTTTAAACACTGCAGGTTTAAATCAAGCTAACCTTTGTCAGGCAGTACTCACGTGAGAGGGTAACAAAGAAAAAGCAGAGTAGGTGGGAGAAGGAAAAAGCTTTTGTCAGTGTTTATAGTGTGAGCATATGGCTGTTTTCTGAAGTCAGCACGTCACTGTATAAACTTCATCCGTATCGAACTCTCAAAAATACCGGTAGAAAATATTCGGTTGTTCATTTCGGGCCAGCACTACAGCGAAGCTGACAGCTGTGGGGATGGACAGCCTGAGAGCCGCGTGCTTCTCCGTTGAGTTTCGGTGTGGTCATGGTGGTTCTGGGGATAATCCAGATTAGTAGAGCGAGTGAGCAGGCTACACATTACGGACACGTAGCCAGGAGTTGGCGAGCTGAGCAGCGGACAGTCTGGCAGCCTCTTCCTCCATTAAGTGAACGCACACCAGGCCAGGCAGAGGCCGGCACAGTTGTGCATTTTACCTTGTGCTGCTGCAGGCTTTAGGTCATTCTTAAGACATTCAAGAAATAAAACCAACAATTTAAATTGCTGTCACATCTACATAACAAGGTACATGTCTGAAAGGGGCTTTACTTTCTTACAGCACTCTAAGTAGGTTAGCTGTTTTCTCCCCATTTTTCTCTTCACTTTCTATTACCATAAGTCACAAGGGGACCTTGATGTTGATGAGCTTCCTTATGCGTCAGAAAACACAACTTTTCAATGGTGGAAATGAGATCTGGATGGGAACTGGTTAAAACCGATCTACAACTTATATTTTACACTAAAAAAGAGTGAAAACAAAAAACAATGAGCCATAACAGCGTCACATGGTGGTAACAACAACACTGTTGTCAACAGACAGCAATGGCAGTGAGTGCTGACACAATGTGTGTGTGTGTGTGTGTGTGTGTGTGTGTGTGTGTGTGTGTGTGTGTGTGTGTGTGTGTGTGTGTGTGTGTGTGTGTGTGTGCGTGTGTGTGCGTGTGTGTGTGTCTAACCTGCTGGGAGAAGCGCTGCTGGGTCTGGATCTGGTAGTGCTCCTCGGTTTTCATCCGGGTGATGCTGGCCGAGCTCGCCCGCGGCAGCGTCTCCACCTCCTGGATGGCTTCCATGGAAATGCTTTGGGGTAGCACCTGGAAGAGTGACGTCACGTACATGATGACACTCTTCTTGTCAGGGTGCGGCACTGCCACATCTGAAGAGCAGAGAGCGAGAGAGGATAAAGAAAATTTACAAGAGATTATACATCTCTTTCCATAGGCTCAGTAGGACTCCTCATTATTGGTAAAATGATCTTCACCTGTAAACTCTGTAGAGAACCCCTTAAACCTTAACGCTACACACTTGATATTTTGGTTTATGAGCAAATACCTGCAAAACTAATTCCCATCAGCCTCAGCTGCACCTTTGTGATACAATAAGTAGCAAATCGTTTGCATGCTAACATGTTAAACTAGGATGGTGAACATGGTAAAGATTACCTGCTAAACACCAATCTCAAATGTGTATTTTTAATGGTTTTCTTGTCTTCTGTGATGCTAAACTCAATATCTTTGGACTGTTGGTTTTGCAAAACAACATATCTGAATTGGTTAACTTGGGTTTTAGAAAATTGCAAGGGGCATTTTATCGACTGAATGAATAATTAAAAGGCATCTTCAGGATGCGGGATGATGCAGTAGACTCTTTTAAATGCAAGTCATTTTTCTCCGTGCTCATGAACAACTGGAGGCCATTGTTTATGCTGCTTTTTATTTCCCGCAGCATTGGTGTGTGTCAGTTACCCTGTCTGCCCGGAATGTTACAGCTAAGCCAAATCCAAGCAAACTTTGCCAACAGGTGGATGAGAGATAGGTGAGAGAGCGGTGATTTCAAGAACGGAGGCCAAGAGCCCCTTGCCCCGGCCAGTCAGCCAAGGGCAGGGCTGAGACACAGCAGATAAATGAGCACCATAGGAGACTGAGACTCAGATAACTGAGAGAGAGGAGTTGGAGAGCAAAAGTGTTGTGGGTATGTTATGAGTAGAGTTTGGTTAGCTCATGACTCTATTTATAATGAATGGCAGAAAGTAGGAAGACAGGAGATGACAAGAAACATGAGGACGCAAAGTAATAAAAATGAGTGTTTGTTTGCTGTGCATGCTCACCAGGAAAGATATTTGTGTTAGTTGCTGTGTGCATGGGTGAGAAATATAGATAAAGCTGGAGTAAGAGTCATATTTTTGGCTGTGACACACCGATTTACAGCATCACAGAGAAATCTTAGAGTCTTACGAGGACAGACAGCTCCATAAATAATGCTACCATCTTCAAGAGTGTGTCCAAGGGTGCTAAATCCATACACCTCCCTCACTAGTTTAGTCCACTCTGTTTTCTGTCCCATGATCTCCATATTAATCATTTCACCACAGCTCTGCTACTTGTGTGTACTTACCACGCTTTGTGGGCGAATCTGACTGTGTGTTTGCACGTGTGGATACTTGTGTTAGCGTGTGCCAGTCATTTCCTTTCGGCGCGTGTTTGAGTGTACTGTATGTTAATGCATTTTCGTGTGTGTGCAGACATGCGACAGTGGGTATAGCCTCTGTATTCATGAGCCTATACTGTATGTGTGTTTTTGCAGTTTTTTCTGGCATGTTGCTTCAAGGATATCTGTATGCTTCTGCTTGTGTGTGTTTATGTGTGTGCATTGCACTGAATATATCTGTATCTGTGATCCTACACTGTGGACATACCATTAGTTTAGATTAAAGCAGCTTCTCGATTTTCCCAGAAAATATTTGGTTTTGACAGTGATATTTAGTTTATGAAATCCTATTCTTGTGCAAAGCAGAATAGATTATTTCATCCGTGACTTCTAAAAGATTTTGCAACCCACGTTAGATCAGATAAAACTTTAGAAATAGCAGTTCTGTAGAAGGAACATGTCCGACCAAAATTTCACGGTTTGCCAATGTGTTCAAGGGCTACATGAAAAATATGGTTTCCGAGAGATAAAATCTGAGACTTGTGCTGCAACTCAGCAGCTGGATGTGAGCTTTGATTCCAGGCTAAAGACCTGCACAAAGGCTTGGGAGCACGGAGAAACAAAGCACAGACAAGAAAGAGGAGTGAAGAAGGAGTCCGAGAGAAATGCTGGTGCGAGACAGAAGCAGGATAAACAAAGGAGGAGATACAGAAAGAAAAAGAGAAAGGGAGCACTAATGAAATCATCTGATCCCTTTCAAAATGCTTAAAGAGAGTAAATTACTTTGCTCCAATATTCAATATTAAAAAGAATAAAATGCATTGGAGGCGTCATTTGCGGCATTGGAGGCGTCTCCTGCTTCATGCTGCACATGTGTCAACCAGCATCAGTGGACACAACAGCTGACTGAGGCACGTGAGCTCCCCCGAAAGCTTGGGCTCAGCTCTGCATCCTCTGGACACCATGCAGAGACTTGCGATTCACAAAGGAAATAGTGTCTGTGTGAACCCTTTCAAAACTGACACAGCTGTAAATTATAAACAAGAGTGTTACGGATGTTACTGATGAACACATCTGGGCAGATGTTTTATAATGTACCATGCTGCGGGGCGATCTGAGTGTAAGTAAGTCACTTGCATCTTAAGACCGCCTCACGCCTTCTTTATCCGAACAACCTTTGTACTTGTCTTAACCAACTATTGTTCTGTACAGAACTCGGCCGCCGGGCCTTCAACCGCAGCCAAAAGGCGACCGCATTGTCGCGGAGACCACATGACACCTGTTATAGCAAAGGCCACGTTCAGATCGACTTTAGCCCTGTGTGAAAAATCACAGCCTCCTCATTTGTTCAGATGAATGGGCGAATCGGTTGAGTTGCCATCACAGAGGACTCTGGCAATCTGGTATTTCTGTTGATCTCATGATTGCCAAGATAAAAAGATGTAATAGTTATTGCCATGATACCATTTCCGGGGAGTAAAATCCTGCCTCAGAGTATTATAACCGTCTGTGCAGTGTTTTGATGTCAGAAAAGCCTTTAAACGCATTCATCTGTTACTCCAACTGGACTTCCGGAATCATAATTCATGTCCAACTGGTACCTTTAACAACACCACCGCACCGACGCAGGACCTGGCATTTAACACAGGGCTGTTGGTCCGAACGTTCCCTCATACTGGCTCCCAGTACAGTATGTTTTAGAATTGATTCTGAGGTCTTTTAACTGTTCAAGAGGCCTGGCCTAGGACTAGAGGGGACAGAGTTTGCAGTCAGGGCCCTCAGCCAGTGGAATGTCCTGCCCAAGGAAATTAAGCTAGCCCAGTCAGTATCATTTTATAAATCTCTCTGATTTTAATCTAATCTAATCTAATGATACACATTCGCCCAACTTGCTCCCAACTAGTGATTGTTTATTCTAAGATCAATGGAAATTCTTCTGCTGTGATGTGTCATTTCAAGGCTTAAGCAAGGTGTGAGGGATTACAACCCTCCCTATCACACTGGCTCAAAGCCTAACAACAGCACTCCCAAACATGAGGGGATTAAAGAGGAATACTGCTGTGTCTCCAAAAAGACCATTCATATAGGCACATGGCAAGATTTTGAGAAAACGGAGAAAATACTGGGACCATGAAGAGGAAACCATTTGACCATATACAGTATAGCAAAACAGCTCTAGTTAATTCCCTGGTAATATTATATGGAACACTTAAAATGCCTAAATAAAAACAAATAAGACAAAGAAAATCAAAAAGCCAAATAATAATACATTTAAGATATTAACTGTAATTTTGTAATAATGGCGAAAAGAATGTAATATGAAAGCAGAGCTGGATATGCGTACAGTACTTACAGCTTATTAAAAAAGTGTAACTCTGATGGTAGTTAGTATGAACATTCTCCCTAGAAAAATATTCTTTTTTTCTCTAATATTTTATTTGATATTATTTTTTTCAATATGGCTGAAAGATTACATTTTTAGATTTTTTTTAGACAAGTTTTAAAGCAATACCTGTAATAAAGAATAAAAATAACTGTCTTCTGAAGAGTCAGGGTGGGTGTTAAAAAAAAGATTTTGATTTAAAAAAAGAGCAAAAAAATCAAACTTCACATAAAGTATTAGGAAAATTTGGATATACAATTATTAAGCAGGACTATGGCCCTTTCCCTTACATTAGCCACTCACTATACTCTCATCCAACTCTTTTATCGATCTCTCTGGCTATTTTTAAGAGGCAATATTGGTGGCACTTTTTCTGATAAGTGTAGTGAATCTGGATCTATGTCTGCAAAAAAAATACCACCACCATTTATCACAGAGAGCTACCGGCCAAGGACAGTATTGCAATAAACTTTGACACAGGTCAGCTTTACTCACTTCATCCTCGCCTGACAAGTTTTGATTAAGAGTCTGTAAACTGGTCTTTGGTCAGCAGCAACCCCCTCAGTGATGGATGCCACGAATGTCAACAAATTCTGGGTAAATAGACTTGTTAGGAGGCGTCTGTTATTATTTTGTACAAAATCAAAGCACTTTTCTCGCAAGTGAAGGGCATTTTTGCCAACCTGTTGATCATTCTGAGCATCACTGATCAAGTGCTTCCACCAAAGTGACCATAGTTATCACCATGGCACCCAATCGCAGCATGACACATCATGATCAGTAGGGCCAATTAAGGTGCATGACTGGAAGGCGTGAAATACAATGGGAGCTGTAACTCACCTCAAATGTTCTTCTCTGGATTTACCAGTGTGTGTGTGTGTGTGTGTGTGTGTGTGTGTGTGTGTGTGTGTGTGTGTGTGTGTGTGTGTGTGTGTGTGTGTGTGTGTGTTAGTTACCCTCAGGGTCAAGCAGTCTGTCAATCCCCAGGTGCTGCTCGGCCTTATTAAAGGCGTGTTCCAGTCTCTCGATCGCCGACGTCTTTTTCTCCACTGAGCTCCAATCAAAAAGCTCAGGTCTGCAGAGGTAAATCAACATGAGATCATGTATCTTCTGCGTCTACTGTATATTTTTTATTTATTCAGATATAGATAAACACCCCATGTATTTTCTAGATTATGTCGTTGGTTGATCATTGTCTCCGGTGCCCTATGAAAATGCATTATCATATGTTCACTAAAGGGCCATAGAACATTTGCCAAAATAAAAAAGCTGTTTAATGTTTTTTTTTGTTAATTCAGTTTATTCAGTCAGGTTTACTGTGGAACTACTTTACTGTAATTCAGAAACCTTGTATTCATCTGTCGTGCAGGGATATTTAGTTGTACATATTCTCCAGTACACCATTTTCATTTCCTCAGTAAACAGTGAAAGTAGACCCTTATAATACTAAATAATATCTTAATCTTGATTTAAAATGTGCACCTTGCTCTTCCACTACCGGTAAAGATAATGATGTTGGCATGGAGCACCAGTGCAAATGATCTGCAGGGTGACGGCTTTGGTGTGCGTGATCTCTCACTCTGTGTTCCTGTAAGGACACTGCTAACAGGTGTTATTGCTACCTAGCCATGATTTAATTCATAATTACATGAGTCCAGGCCTGAGACCCAAACTCTCATGGGTATGCACCCAGGCAGATTAACTTTGTATCACCTCTGAAAAGCCATTCACCCATTTATTCCTCTGGCCTTTCATCCATTGTCCATTTACTGATTCATTTACTTATCTATATGTTCATTCAATCATTCATTTATTCATTATAAAGCTTTTCTATATAAATTGCAACTTCATAGCACTGGGCATGGGCTTATGCTAGTTATACTGTACAGTATACAGCAGCTGAACCTATCATTAGTGTACATGTGTGAGTAGGGCGAAAAAAGGGGAATCAACGTGCACTGTGCAGGGCTGTTTCTGGACATTTTGGCATCGAATAGGATGCCACTAGCACCCCGAAGGGTTTTTTTTCGTTTCCAAATAATTTAATTGCAATTTAGTTTGATTTAAAGGTTTGTCAACAGCTTTAAACTATAGGAGGGGTGATTAATGGAATTTACTGGGAGCAAAAGGGCTCATGTGACATTTTAATCGTAGTAAAAGCAACTCTGGCAAAAACATTGAGATTCTTTCATGCATTACTAGCAGTTCAACTCACTGACTGGACCATGCATCTTTTTTCATGTCCAGTCAACAGCCGATTAGGTTTAAATGAAGAGTATGTCATGCGTTTAGTTGGCTTCCTATAGCAGTGCAGCACTAACAGCTAGCAAGCTTACTCTACCTGGCACTATCCTACATATTCTGTCTCTTTCCCTTTCTCTTTTGCTTCTTTTTCTGAGAACGTAGTTTAATGGGCTTATTTTACACCTCCAAGTATATAGAGTAAAATGTGTGAACAAGACCTTAACTTCAGCAGCTCAATGCATCCAACACTTTCTCCCTCTGTACCCCTTTGACAATCCCCTGTCCATCCTCTCCCTTTCTGTGTCTAGTGCTGTATTTTCTTTCTCTCTGATAACACACGCACACACACACAGTTCTTTTGTACCTGTGGCTGTGGATGAGGGCGTTGAAGGCCAATCCATCATTCCAGCTACTGGAGAAGTTAACCACGTTGACCTGAGGACAGGGATAATGGATATTAAAGGGCCAACCTACGAATGCAGTATGACATCCACTGTTGAAATGCTGTTGCCCCAATACTGGGTACCATTTTTATTAGGGACTCATTGGATTGAAGACATATTTTCACTCTCAAATTGCCAGTATTTTAATATGTTGGTGGACAGAATACTAAAAATGGCTTTCAAGAGTAATATAAATCTGCACGGAGCTCAGGAAAGACCTGAAAAGTTAGCTGGCTATTTGCTTAACCTCAGCCCTCTTGTTTAGTAGCTCGTCCTGATAAGAAAATAAATAACACCTGGTGCACCTGGGAAAAGCAACTATGAAATGCCAATGTTGTCCAAAAAGTGGCATATGCTGTGTTGTGAGTGCTCTCAGCAGTTTAGCTTAGAGGCTTCAATATAGCAGAGACCAAGCCAAGCCAAAAGAAACAAAATAAGATTGAGAAAAACCTAGATGGCACACACACACACACACACACACACACACACACACACACACACACACACACACACACACACACACACACACGTACACACACGCACACACACACACAGAAACACTGAATACTCAAAAAGACATCACCCCTACCACTGAAATTTTAAGTTAATTTTTTTAACCTGGAAAACTTTTTTTTTTTTTTTTTCAAGTCACTCTGTCTTTTAGTTTCATACTTAGGGCTATAAAATGGTAATCATCTGATGGCACTAATCCCAGATCTGGATCACCACCAAAACCCAATCCATCATTCACTGGCCTAAAGCCTTTCTGTCCACCAAATTTCATGAAAACATGCTCACGAGGGTTTTGAGGTATCCAGTCAGACAGAGAGATAAAATACAGGAGGGACTGCCATAGAGGAGAACGACTGTAACAGCAGGTCCCGTGTGTTAGTCTGTGGACTGAGGATAAGACCAAGTGAAAAATAAAAGAATGTACCTGAGGATACTGGCGTGTGTTCTGACGAACCCAACTCAGCAGAATCTTCTCACTGTTGGTCTGCTGTAGGCCGGCCATCACATCCTTCATCACATCCTTTACCTGCACACACACAAATACAAAGTATAGCTGGTGTAAAAACTAAAATTACATGCACTCATACATAGAGCTGTAGCTAATGATTTGGACACAGGCCTAAACTTATGTACTCAAATTTGATAATATAAAGCCGTGCTTGTGGCCCATGGAGGGTACAATGTTCATCATAACTTAAAATCAGAGGTTTTGGATGTAGGAGATAAAATAATGATGTTTTAGTGGGACACTTGTTTGTCCTGAGGATAGTGCCAGAGGAAAGGCCAAGGGTGTCATTAAATGAAAAGGGGTTCATCCTCTTAATGTACTCTGCCACTTCCACAGCAATCTTCCAATTAGATTATGAGAAATTCTGTGTGCCGAGTTGATGTTAATCGCACAAGATGAGAGTCAATGGCATATCCAAGATGGAGAGGGTTCATCTTCTGCGGAGTATGAATAGCCTAGGTAACTTTTTTAATGGAAATCCAGCTATTCAGGCTTTAATGTTATGTATATAAAGTTGAACATTTGACTAGAGATTGACGCTACAGGAAAGTGTCAAAAAATGGGAAGGGTTTATCCTCTGGGCAGTAAGACTGTGCTCAGTAAATTTTATGGAAAATTAACAATTGGATATTTCATATGCATATTTCTTGTCTACAACCAGGAATTTTAATCTGATGTACATCCAGCTATACCTTTTAGAGTTAGCCTGTCGTTTACCTTGGAAAATGCTGGTCAAGAGGAAATTATCAATTTTGTTGCTAGATGAAAGGTCAGGGGGTCACTATGATCATTAGGAATAACCCTGTGGAGACTACCAACGATCAAACTAGTAGTTGTTGAGATGTCCTGCTCTTTGTGTTGAAGTGTTGAAAGACGGGAGACCCTCAAGGGGCCTCTACAATCCTGCAAGGTGAAGGTCACACGACTGATGGAGACAGCTGAAATCATCCCTAGGTTATCGTGCTAGTTTAACTACATGTACTGTGAGAAGGGAAACAGTGAAGAAGCACATAACACAACTGTCCTTGAAAAATAAGAAAAAGTCCCAAAAGCAAATGGAAAAAAGTGGTAAAGCTTGTTGTTAAACAGCCTACTGTGTTTCTTTATTCTTTCACCTCCTTTTTGATTTGACAATGCAGTTCCTAATCACAGAGATTTAAAAATAATCTATGCAAATATGTTCAAACATTAAAAAAAAAATGATGGTGAAAACGAAATAAAGCATAGCCACTCTTTCCCACTCATGCTGATGCCTGACAATGTATTATTACCATAAAGAGATATTTTAAAAATATCTGCTGTTTTCTAGCAAGTCTTGACATGGCCCGTCAGTGGATACTTTGCATATTCACACACCCGTTGCTCCACACCGCAGCACACACTTAGTAAAAGCGCACAGAGCGCAGTCAAAGAACACTTGTATACACATCGTGCACAAGCCTGTGTGTGGATTCGGTTGCACCCTAACAGGCTGGATTTTTTGGCAGTTGTGAGTGACAGTTTTAGAGCACTTGTTCAGGGCTCAGGGTGGGGGTGGGGGGGGGTGGGGAGAGAGCTGTTATACTTTTCACTGCCCGGTTGTGCATTACTTATGCATATCTTACTCTCCCCTTTCTATCAGCCACATATGCAGACTCACACATGCATGTGCACACACACACACACACACACACTTATACAAAAGCCAGTTTGTGTCCCCCCCAGCTCTTTGCTCCTGCTTTCTTATACCACTCAGCTCTCCTCCTCAGCCTCACTCTCATTGCTTTCTGCACTTTGACATACACACGCACAGGCGCGCACAGACACACACTCATGCAGTGCAGCAGTGCGATGAGTATAAGCAGAGTTCTGAGCAGGGACTGGATGGATGAGTTGAAGAAAGAGTGCCAAAAAAAAAATCTAGTTGTAAGCCTTAAACCCAGGCAACAAAGCACCCAAAAAGCCACCACACACACCCACACTGTTGAACAGACAGATGTGAGGTAATGGGAAAGAGGACGAAAGAGGCTTCTGCACAATTACATGCTTGCAGATACACACTCACACACAATCTGCAACTAAACCTGTAACAAGAGTTCAGTGTAATTTGTTGTTGAGGAGAATTCCCAGCAAGGGGACTCGTGAAGATCTCACTCACACGTGCATGAGCACACAGACACACACACACACACACACACACACACACACACACACAAACACACAAACACAAACACAAACAGGTTTGTTAGCAATTCCTCATAGAATGTGGCCTGCCGAATAAAAAAGGGACTCATTTGGTAGTAGGTCACCGCATGCATTTCCACTTTAATTGGAGGGGTGCTTTGACAAAGCCTGCTGTATACACAATCACAATGACACACTTACACACTGACAGAGATAAACACACACACACACCCACACACACAAGCACACACACACACACACACACACACACACACACACACACACACACACACACACACACACACACACACACACAGAAGCACTCACAGACTGGCAGACGTGCCCACACACAAGCAAATTATAACCTTTGGGGCGAAGCAGCCTTTGACAGGCAAATTCACACACTACATACACAGACACACACACTTACATGCTACCCACAATCATACACACTCAGCCGACACAAGCTGCTCACTCTAGAACTGTGCTTTGCTATTAATCGTGTCATCAGGTCTATGCCAAAATTACTGTGATTGTGGAATGGAATGAAATACAATTAAAACCACTGACTTTACATGAAGTTTGTTTAAAACAACGAGTCCATCATGAAATACATTTCGAACTTGGACGTGGATGTACTTTTCTCCAAAGTTACTGTAGGACACCTGACCTGTACTTGCCAATGTTTTTCTGGTCAGAATTAGAAACAGACATGAAGCCAATAAAAAATGTAAAACTACACAGGATTCTTTACCATGCCAAAAATACGATACAATATATCAGACTGCTGCAGCGAATGTGGCGGAAAGAACTGAAACAGCTATGAAACAGATAACAAAGAGCTGGTTAGAAGCCAAAAGTAAACAAAAATAATGAAAAAAATGAAAAATATAACCTGTAGAATCACAAATCGAGAACTGGAATATTCGAGATGGTGGAGTAAATGGATTAAATATGAGGCCCACAGCTACATAATACAAAACAATTTATTATTAGAGGTGGAAGATGCAAAGTGATAAAATCCAAATTCAGCCTGTAATCAATTCAGTGTTAAACTAATGTGAAGTGATATATGAATGGTGAATCAATGCGATAACTTGATTTTTAGCTCTTGTTTCTATAGCTGTATCCCAACTGCATACTACATACTAATTCCAAGCGAGTTTGCGTATGCAGCATGGTCACAAGAGAAAACTCAAAACAGTAAATAAGCATACTAAAAATGCTATGGTGGGGCTGGGTGTGAGGTTTGACCACGATGGAAGATTTTCTTTACAGTTGGTTAACCTGTGAGTGTATTTCTATTCTCATCAAATTATTTACATTCAACCATGTCCTTCTCTTACAGGTTTCCAAGAGAGGTAAGTAATAGAAGAGCAAGTGTAAGTGAATTCAACACATAAACTATCAGAAATGTACGCGAAGTAACTCAGATATCAGCATGAAATAGCGTAAACTTCCTGTGGATTATTCTAGGATCTAGTTAGCTAGCATCAAGAACAATTTCTGTTATCATTGTTATGCTGATGACACGCAGCATGGCATTCAGAGCTGCCTTAGTGCAATGAAAGAATGGATGTCTCAAATTTTCTACATCTAAACTGTTCCAAGGTTGTTCCAGAAAACTAAAAGTTTAATCTCCCCTCTCCCCCTTTTCTTATTCCTGTAAAGCAACTACTGTTTCAATACTGCATACAATATATTTGTAGAATGAAACAGGTACATAGCTTATAAGCAGCTTTTAAAACTACAAAGTAATACATTTTTTACCTTGAGGGATCAGTGTCACAGAGAAACTTTTTAAGTTTCTTGCTTTTCTCTGTCATTATTTTTGCCTCGAGTTCCAAGGAATGTGACTGCTACCTACACCTTGACAGCTACAACCAAGGAAACGTGAACTGGCATGAAAAACTTGGGGCAACCCTGGTCAAAATTTCTATTACTGTGAATAGTTAAGCTATTAAAAGACAAACTGATTTTCAAAAGGCATGAAGTTAAAGATGACACTTTTCTTTCATATTTTAAGCAAGATTACTTTTAAAAAAAACTATTTTCCCACTTCTTTAACTTATTTACTTTCTGTCTTTTACAGTTTAAAAATAACAAAAAAGGAAAAGGGCCTGAAACAAAAGTTTGGGTCCCCTGCATGGTCAGTACTCAGTACCCCCTTTGGCAAGTATCACAGCTTGTAAACACTTTTTGTAGCAGCTAAGGGTCTTTCAGTTTTGTATGATTCTTGGGTCGTCTTGCACGCACTGCTCTTTGAGGTCTATCCCCAGATTTTTGATGATGTTTAGGTCGGGTGACTGTGAGGGCCATGGCAGAACCATCAGCTTGCGCCTCTTAAGGTAGTCCATTATGGATTTTGAGGTGTGTTTAGGATCATTATCCTCTTATATAAGCCATCCTCTTTTCATCTTCAGCTTTTTTACAGGCAATGTGTTGTTTGCTTCCAGAATTGGCTGGTTTTTAATTTAATCCATTCTTCCCTCTACCGGTGAACTGATCGATCCACCCCCCATGTTTAACAGTTGGAGAGTTGTTCTTTTTTTCATGAAACTCTGCATGCTTTTTGCTCATTGTGGCCAAAAAGTTCTATTTTACCTTCATCAATCCCCAGGACTTGTTTCCAAAATGCATAGGGCTTGTATATATTTCCTATTTGTGCAGGTGTCGCTTCACAGTAGAACTGTGCACCATCATTCCAGAGTCTGCTAAATCTTCCTGAAGGTCTCTTGCAGTCAAATGGGGGTTTTGCTTTGTCCTTCTAGCAATCCACCTAGCAGTTCTCTCTGAAGGTTTTTATTGGTCTTCTGGACCTCAAGTTGACCTCCACTGTTCATGTTAACTGCCATCTTTTAATTACATTATGAACCGAGGAAACGGCTTCCTAAAAATGCTTTGCTATCTTCTTATAGCCTTCTCCTGCTTTGTGGGCATCAATTATTTGAATTTTCAGAGCTAGACAGCTGCTTAGGGGAGCCCATGGCTGCTGATTACTGGGACAAGGTTTGGGGAGTCAGAGAATTTATAAAGCTTTGAAATTTGGATCACCTGGCCTTTCCTAACGATTGCTGTGAACGAGCCATAGCCCTAACAAGCTAATTAAAGTCTGAGACATTGGTAACAGTTACCTGAGAGGTCAAATCTCTTTGGGTACTCAAACTTTTTTATGCCACTCCACATTCCAAACCCAAAAAAAAGATTCAGATGGACACAGAAGGATAATGTGCAACTTGCGTTTGTGTAATGTATTGCAGATACACTGTATGTGTACACTTTCTTGAGCAATAGACACGAGCAATGTATACAAGCCTTCTGTGTTGTCGCTGATCCAATCTGTCCATCATGGAAAAAAGCAATTTTAGCTTGAGTTAAAGTGATGCTTCTTGCCGTAAAAGCTGTTTATGTGATCATCTTACCAGCATGAGTGCAGTAATTTTACCCATTGTAGCTTGTTTATCCTCAGTATAAAACTTTGTGTGGCCTTCTAAGTGGGCTCAATTCAATGTAGTAATGTTATACGGTAAAATGGATAGACATACAATTAGAGTTCAGGGAGACTGCACAGACTCTATTTTCTGTGTTAGCAAGGTTTTTTTTAACTCATTGTGGATGGATGAGTAAATGCTGACCAAGGTCAAGGTAAATTAAAGAACATTCCAGTCCTACAGACACAGCTCTATGAAATGCAACAAAAATATTATGCAACTGCAAAAAAAATGTAAAACTTAATATTGGAGGCATTAACAAAATATGGAAAGTCTTATTGCCTCCAAAATGACTGCACAGAGCAGAAGTCTGACACATTCACACACACTCACGATGACATAAATGTGCGCACACACCTGCCAGTGGAGAATGATGCTCCAGATGAGCCCAAGAATCAGTTTGTGATTCCCATCAACGATGTCCGCCGCCCCGATATTCACCAATTCAACCTGTAGTAGAGACGTGCAGAAAAATCTCATTATAGGGTTTATTTTACAAAATCCAAGCAGGTCCTCTTACCTACACTAACTCAGTTGCTAGAAACCTTCTGGTTTATGACCCCCTTAAAATGAAGGAATGTTTAGTTACTTGATTTGTTCACTCAGCTCCTGTCCTGCTCCTTGGTTTCCAGACAAAAATGAAAACAAACAGAAATTTAATACATTCTAGCATAAAAAAAACATCACCTATCTGAGCGACCCCGTGCATGCCCGGAGAAGTATAATACTGGGTTTAATGTGGACAAGTCATCATTAGTAAATGACCGTACCTTAGCAACCATAAAACATCATAAGGGGCATGAATGACCTGTCAAACTCTAGATTTCGTCACAAGCTGAAGCAGTGTGCATGGCGCTCAAGTAAGTGTGATACTCATTATCTCAAAAAGCTGAGGTGAAGTTTACCAAAAACCAAAACCTAAAACCAAAAACCTAAGAGCAAAAGTGTATGTTTATCTGCTCTAAAATCTAGTGGTTTTGTGGGATAACAGACTACATTAGAAAAATGCGTGTTAAGGACCGAACATCTACTGAGTTAAAGAGTTTAGGGCTACCATTGGTGTCTCTGTCCTGTGCTCAGATCTCGGAGAGTTTACACTCCAGAAACCCCAGCTAATGTTACCTGAGAGAACATTAAGTTTGGTGAACTCGTTGGTTAATCCTCATCCTCAAAGCCTTTTCTCTTGTAAAAGTGAAACATACTGTTTGAAAATATGAACAATAAAGAAATATTCAAGTATTCCAGGTATGCTTTTCTATCGTAAGCATTCAAGTGGGTTATGTTAGAACAAAATATCA
The DNA here is from genome assembly GCF_016859285.1 of Xiphias gladius. Lineage (NCBI taxonomy): Eukaryota > Metazoa > Chordata > Actinopteri > Istiophoriformes > Xiphiidae > Xiphias > Xiphias gladius. Next base: position 13,189,273 of record NC_053412.1, on the reverse strand, counting down.
TTTTAATTACATTTTTATTTATAAAGCTGTTCTTTAATACTTGAGCTAACTGGCTCTATGCAGCAATTCAAGCAATTCAAGAACAATGCTGCTATTTATTTCCATATTTCCATACATGGATTGTCACCTTTTTTTGACCGGGACATGTAGCCTTAGCTACAGTCTTTTAGCACAGTATCGGGTATATAACCATCATGTTATGTGCATATCGGAGGCTCTTTAACATGGTTGAGTGAAAATGGAACGAGTCAGCTGGAAACGCCGTCGTCGTCATTACAGTAGAAATGAGGAGCCTGCTTTTGTTAACCTCTGCGTGAAATTAAAGACCCGTTGTTTAAAATTTTACAACAAATGTCAAGTGATAAATCTGCTCACATTATCACTATAAAATGAAAGTAAGTAAAAGTGCCTCGAGTAAATAATGTTGCCAGTAGCTCCCTTTCCCACACTGATGCCATGTTGTAGAGCAGCCCTCTGTTACACATCCAGTTGTGTAAAACAAGAGGGGCTTTTAGAGGTCAGGTCAGGATGTTTTTTTTGGAATAGGAGGCACAGATTCATAATGACGCTAACACTACAGTGACTCACTAGCGCAAGGTAGCATTATAAGACGGGACGGGCCGGGGCTAGCCGATTAGCATGCTAACTTCAGTAGAAACAAAACAAGTGTTAACATTAGCGTTACTTTCCACTGCTGGAGACAGCTCTTGGCGTTTGAGGCTGAACTCGTAACGTTTTTGCAAGACTTGTAAGTAAACAGCTGTGAAACGTTGGCTATGTTGCGATAGCAAAAAATAGATATATACAGCACCTTTAACATGTTATCCCTTGTATTTTTTTTTAATGTTTGTAAACCATAACTAAATCGTATCATATCTTATCACTGAAGAATTTTTATAGGCATGAACAACAAACAAGACCAGGTCAAAACCTAGTATATGGATATGGTCACCCTTTATCTGTTTGCTTCTCTCCTACTCTCTGTGCTCACATATACAGTAATTTAATACATCAGAATTCCCAATAAAGCTGTTCTCATTTACATGTCTTTCTGTTTCTGCTATAAGACAATCGAACAAGTATGAAATAGTGACTGCTCTGCTAAAATCCTGATTTTATAACCGCAACGACGACTGACACAATCACCATACACATAAGTTAAAGAAAACGGCTGTGATTTGATTTCAGCTATATTTACTTGTAAAATGATCATTCGGGGGGAAGTTAGAAGCTCATTCACATTTGTAACAGCTGGAAGAGAGAAAAGCCGACCTTGCCCTTGCGGGGCTACGTAAAGTAGCTAAGGTTTGTCAAGAAAGTCGCTAGATTTGTCTCTTTTTTTTTCAAACATTTGTCTTTTTTTTTCAAATATTATTGTCTCTAACCAGGATATTATACGTTTTTTATTTTTTTTTTCCCTAAATGATTTTAGTTTGTTTTTCACTTGAATTTATATGTTATAGGTCACATTAAAAGGTGGAAAAAGTTCTGAAGTGATATATCTTAAATACATTTTTTTTACATTACAAAAACCTGCCATTTTAACAGGGGTGTGTAAACTTTGTATATCCACTGTATATTGTTTTCTTTTTATTTCTTTAATCATCTTCTGACCCTTCAGATTTATCTTTAGAGGCCTTGGGGGTTACCAGCCTTCAGGTTGGGGACAAATGATCTATCTATTAAAGGAGTTAATACAACATTATGGTAAATTAAATCCATTAAATATGAAGACGGTTAGCTTAGCTTAACATAAAGACTGGAACCAGAGGAAACAGCTGGCCTGGCTCTTGTCCAAAAGTTAAAAAAATTGCATGGCCTGAAATAGTCCAGTATGCAAAACTGCAATTTAGGCAGCTGCTTAGGGGAGCCCATGGCTGCTGATTACTGGGACAAGGTTTGGGGAGTCAGAGAATTTATAAAGCTTTGAAATTTGGATCACCTGGCCTTTCCTAACGATTCCTGTGAACGAGCCATAGCCCTAACAAGCTAATTAAAGTCTGAGACATTGGTAACGGTTATCTGAGAGTTCAAATCTCTTTGGGTAACCAAACTTTTTTATGCCACTCCACATTCCAAACCCAAAAAAAAGATTCAGATGGACACAGAAGGATAATGTGCAACTTGCGTTTGTGTAATGTATTGCAGATACACTGTATGTGTACACTTTCTTGAGCAATAGACACGAGCAATGTATACAAGCCTTCTGTGTTGTAGCTGATCAAATCTGTCCATCATGGAAAAAGGCTATTTTAGCTTGAGTTAAAGTGATGCTTCTTGCCATAAAAGCTGTATATGTGATCATCTTAACAGGGATATTGTAATTTTTTTTGTTTTTGTTTTTAAACTTGGGATTTTGTACGGATTACACAAACAAGATAAAGCATGTTCATTGTTTAGCTTCAGAGGTGCTGGTGGACAGATTTTTTTATGTTCGGGCAGAGCCAGGCTAGTCATCTCCTGCTAAGCTAAGCTAACTATATTTTCCAAACTGTCAATTCCTTTAATCACTGCACCTCATGGAAGAAAAAGGAACAACATAACTGTCACTCTTTATGTTGCTGCCACTGCAAAAGCATATTTTAAAATGCACTGTGCCAAGTAAATCATATTTATACACATATCTGGACTAAAATGACCTCTTTCTATCTATAGGAAAGAAAAGGATACATTAGACGAGAAAGCAAGGCAAGACAAAAGCGTGAGTGAAGACGGACCAAAGGCAAAAGGAGAAGGAAGACGAAAGAAAAAATTTGATATGGGGAAACGAGCCAGAAAGAAATGTATACAGAATGGAGACAGTAAGATAAAAGAGGGGATTAAAAAGATAGATACGTTTTTCTTTGACAGGAAAGTAAAGGCATTCCAAAAGAGACAAGGTTAAATGTATATGGAAACCAATTTAGAGAGGAGATAGACAGAGACCTGAAAGGCAGTTTCATTTAAGCACTTCACTGTTTGCTGAGTTTGACCACTGATTTATTTAATGTATATTTATGCAGTCGAATCGATATCATATTAAACTTTCCTGCATACTCACATATGGATAAAGGGAAAATCACGTGTGTCAGTGTGTGTGTGTATACTCACATTGTTCTTCTGCAAGATTTGCAGAGCACGGTTGACATTGTTGAGTGAGTGAACACGTGTGACTCCTCTTTCCAACCTCACCTAAACACACAGACACACACACACACACACACACAAAAACCAAACAGAGGAGATTATTGAGGCATAAACAGACCTTGCTCAGGGGCATCCACGGGCACTACAAACAGCCACATTACAATAAAATTGTGTGTGTGTGTGTGTGTGTGGGGGTATGCCAGCACAATAAGGCAACAGTATCAAACGAAGGACAAAGATGATAATGTCTCCCCATGAGATAGAAATAGGGAGAGACAGAGATGGGGAGAGAAGGGAAGGAGGAAATGTGGTGGAAAGATGAAGAGAAAGACTGAGAGAGACCAACTAAAAAGGGATTAAAAAAGGAGATAGAGAATGAGAAAAGATAGATGAAGAAAGAGGGACAGATTCTAACAGACAAGGTGGAGGAAATGAGGAGAGCTGGAGGGGAAATAAAAAACAAGGTGGGAGGAAAAGTTTGATTAACACTGTGGGATGTGCTGGTGTGTGTGTGTGTTTGGTCTCATTGAAGTTTGAAGACATTTTCTTTCCAGTTTTAAATTCTTCAAATGATGATTCTAACATTCAGGTTGGGAATATGATTATTTAAAGTTTAAACTGAGGTTGATGCCATGTTACTAATAAGGAATGTAATTGACACACTGAACGAACAGTTTCAATGTTTAAACTGTTGTTGTTCAAACAGTTTAAACTATTTATCCATTACTCTCAGCTATTTCAACCGTTTACTTTTAGCTAACTATTTCAATCATTTATCACACTCTCAATTGAAAAACATGACATTCAGGTCTTACAGTGGACTCACTTCGTGTATATATAATTAAAACAAAATCTATTTGTTCATATTAATTTAGTTTCACCACAATCTTTCCATGTACCGTGGCTGCAGACCTAGCCCCTGGAACAAAAATACCCCTGGTTGTGAACTCATACATAAACATAAAGATAAGTAATGAGCGTGTGCAGGGCCCCCATATTGGCTGGATATCAAAATATTATTTAAACTCGGTAAACTGATTTGCGTGAAGCGGGAGTGTCCTGAACCTGACGTCGCTATGAGAGAACACCCTCAGCATCGAAGGCAGCCCTAACAGGGAGCAGACTGGCTATGACTTTAATGGTTCAGGAAATTAACCTGCAAACATGCACTGCATGTCTGCAGATTTCACATCACGACATCGTGAAACGAAGGATTTTTACAGTCCCTGTTTCTGATGCTCCGTGACATAAAATCTCTTGGACAGAAAAGTCTGACCGGGTTGAGAGAAAAATGTGAAACGAGAGTTGATTTCTAAGAGCTGGAGAGCTGTGGGTCCTCCAACCTAAACGACCATATAGGTCTTTTTAACCCTAACCCTTAGAATACAACCCCCCTGTAAGGACCTTTCTCATCATGGTAACTATAATACAACTTGTGGGAGCGTACCCGCAGCAGGCATACCGGACTTTCATTGTCATGGTAACAATACTAGACACGTGGTTAATTTTGTGGTCACGGTTTGGTTAAGCTTGGGCACAAAAACTACTTGGTTATGTTTAGGAAAAGACCTTGGCTTGGGTGAGAATAAGGACCAACTTTAGGTTAGAGGACCTCTGTCATCGTGGTTACAATAATAAACACACGGTTAATGGCCATGGATCAAAGAAACAATGATGACTCGGTTTCACACGGGAAACAAACAGCGGTCTCCCATGTGAAAGTCCTGCGTTTTGTCGGTCCATCCAGCCCTCCACCCCAACCCTCGCTCCTCCCAGCACAGACTTTGTGGACCTACAGACGACATCATCTTTGTTCTTGTCATAATTACTACGGCCACTAGAGGTCCCCTAACAATAGAAGGGAAAGCGGCCTACGGGCCCGTTTTTATTTTCCCCCTTGGCCTCGGGTGAATGTGACTTTACCTGACTGTAGGCTTCTGGTTTACAGGCCTGATGATCTGAAAACCTGATATAAAATAATCCTTTGTCCAGCAGTAATAAAAGGCTGAAGACTAAAAATAGATCAGCCTTCAGTCTAAAGCTTCATTTTGCTTTACAGGTGGATCCCTTACAACACTCGGCACAACGTGTACTAGGATCCTTGTCCAAGGTGCTGGCCTTGGGACCAATAAGGATGATGGGGTGTCTCTTTATAGCTGGTGGGATTTGGCATTTCAAACATTAGAGTTATTTGAATTTTATTTTATGAGTCTTGGCGATTAATATCTCAGGTATTGACATCCTCAGAAAAGATTTAAACTGCCTGTGTAGTTTCGCATTATTTTTGCCTGATGATGTACACTCTGTTTAATTTTTCATGTGAATCGCGGACCTTTGCCTGTATTATTTTGCCTTGCCGAGAACAAGGAATTGTGTGTATTTTACAGGCTGTAGTTTTCTTCCTTTACTCCCTGAACACATTTGGTAATGTGGGATGATAGGGGGGGCCCACAACAAGTGTAGCCTAGGGGCCCGTGGCCAGTTTAGTCCACCACTGCATGCCTGCCTTATCTGCCCAAATACATCATTACTATAAGATGTGAGGACAGAGGAGGGAATTTTTCACTGTTCACAGTAACTGACACATTTGAACCACCACCGGCAACTTATAGAGTATGTCAGTTACATGACACAGCCAAAAGACACACCTGCTGCATGGCGTGACTACTACATTCAGTGGTACTGGTTTCCAAATGGTGCTTTGATATTTGATCCTCTTAAAAATGTAGTGAAAAATAGTACGATGACATATGACCTAATACAAAAAAGAGAAAAAAAAAAAAAAAAACCCAACAAAACCTACAAAATTAGGAATATGACTGTGTACTGTATCAGGCCTAATCCTACCAATGGGACTACTACAGTACTTTGATAAGGCAGTTCTGTTGCCCTCAAGGGCATGTGTGAGAAATGCCAACCGCCTTCACTGGATCTTCTTCTCCACACACTTCTTCTCCTCTTCTGACGACAGAGAGCAATACCGATTTAAAAATGTGGCACAGGTCTGGCATCTGGTATGTTTCTGTGTATGTGTGTGTGTGTGTGTGTGTGTGTGTGTGCGCCTGCTTATACAGTATGTTCCTGTGTGTGCGTGTGTAAATATACCAGCTCATGTCCTGCCAGCCCCTGCAGCAGCTCCAGCAGGCGTCGTCCATCACACAGGTCTGAGAACAGATCCTCCACGGGTGATTTCCCTGTCTGAAACGCACACAAAAATACATTGATCAATCATTTAACAGAATCTACTAAAACTAATTGATAATGTACATTAATTCTAAATATTTTTTCAGAAATTCAACATGTTTATTCCTACTAGGCTGAGTTAAATTTCTGCAGTCTGTCAGTCTCTTGAAGCCCTTTGATGCATGGCTGCAATCGCAGACGCGTCAGCCTTGAAAAAACAGCAGAAACCTATGCTGAGGGCAGCGACCGTGGGAGGTGAGATGAGGTCAATTTACTTGTCCCATGAAAAGGTCAAAGTGGCCATTCTCCGTAGTGGAGACGCTGCTCTTGACTAGCCAAAACAACATCCGAGTCGTTCGGAGTACAGAGATAGAGAGGCATCTCTTGAGTAATCACAAACCAGGCTTCCGTTAAATGTGAAGATAACAGTTAATACCCAAGAGTTGTTTTTTTTATCACTGCTGACAAGTCTAGGATTACAAGCTAGCAGTTACTTCAGATAGGATGATTCTGCAGGCTAAATACAGTGTGAGTGCCTTTTGTGGGCCTCCGCAAGCAGCCAGAGTGAAGGGGAATTCTGAAATACCCCGGAAGACAGGCAGTCAGACATGAGAGCGCACAGTTTCTAGAGAAACCCATGGAGAGGGTGACGGCGGCATCTCACTAAGGCCACTCTTTTCAAACAGGGGTGGACGGTGGAGTCGTTGAATCGTTCAAAACCAATGACTGTATGTAAAGATGGACGACACCTCTCGACTTCCTCCCACTGTACAAAAATGAAGCCAGAATAGCCCGGATACAGGTGCTGCCCTCTTGCACTGGTGACGACACTTGGAGCCTGAGTCTGCACGGCAGTAGTGACCAGTGGCTCAGGCACGTGCCCGCCTTCATCGCGAGCACACACGCAGCTGCCAATCGCGACGTCACACCCCCTTTTTATAGCAACAAATAACTATCTCAAACCAAACTTTTCAGAAATATTTAACTACCTTTGGGTAAAATGTATTTGATGTGTACTTTTTAGCTTTTTTTGGGGGGGGGGGGGCGATCGGGATGTTTTGGCTTCACTTTTGGGGAGCTGCCATGCTGTCCATCATATATAGTAATTATATATAGTAATTGTTCAAAACACAGGGGGTTAGTAGCATAGTCGCTGCAGAGCTGCAGTGGTTTAAACACGTTTTTGATTTAGCATTAACCACCAAAGGATATTAACACTACGTTTTACACCATTTGAACTCCTCACCATCCAGCAAATGAAGAGATTAAGAGACTGTAACTCTGCAATCTTTCCACATACTCCCTGGCAACCACAGAAGAACCCCAAGTACTCCAAATTGATACTCACTGCCCTAGATGAAATGGGTTAAGCAAACGCTACTGAGGATGCAGACTGTTCATATTACTTTTGTGTTTGTGTTAAACTTTCATTTTTGCATTATTTCTCTCCTGTCATTTTTCCTCAGTATTTTCCACACGGCTACAGCTCTTAACTTGAAGCTGATCGGTTTCTTCAATTTAACGTGGATATTGCAAATATGACCTTCATATGCTCATGGTTTATTAGAGGTGTCATAACAGATTTAAGATCAGCTAATCTGGACTAATTTTTCAGCAACACTTGATTTAGTATAATGAGCAGCACAATGGTATAACTTGAAAATTGAGAAAGAGCCTACTTAAGTGAATAATTATGAGAAAGTGTTATAGGAATTGGTAAAGACGGTAGAGGGGCAAGGACAAACACCGATCAGCCACAACATTAAAACCAGTCACCGGTTTAATGTTGTGGCTGAATGGTGTGTGTCGGGAGTAGATGTATTATTAGGAACGTGGGGGTGTAGATATTAAGTGAAAAAACTGAACACAGATTTAAAAAAAACAAAACAGGAAACAAGGCAGAAAAAAAGAGATAGATGCATATTTTAATATTACTATACCGGAAGAGAGAGAACACATAAACACACACAAACTTTTTCTTTCTTCTTCCTGCCCACTCACACCCCTTAGAAATCTCTCTCTTGTCCATTTAACGGCCTCCTTCATATTTCCAGTACACTCTAATGAAAACAGTTCTTCAGGTGTTCTCTGGGCTGAGCCGATTTTTTCCTATAATTACAGCTCCCAGAAGACCCACTTGAACCTTGGAAAGTGATCGGTACTTATCACTGAAGAATCTTCTAAATCAATGCACGCTGAGGCGAGATGACAAATATATATCATACATATGGTCAATATCTATATCTATATATATATATATATATATATATGAGTCAAACAATGTATCTCCTCAACACAGAAAATTACTTACACTACTCTTGTTGAACATAAATAGAAATATGATATAAACTTAGTGAGTCAGTCTCTCAGACTCTAATTTGACTAAGATAAGTGGACAGGAAAATTTTCACCAGTTTAGTCGAAGTTTGTACCTCTTTGAAGGCTTTGACGGCAACCCCCCCCCCATGTGATTTCTGTACGTTCGTGCAGGCAAAATACAAATTTTTGCCCGCGCCACTTTTGAGAAATTACACAGTACTTTTTAAAGTGCAGGCCTCAGCAACACACTAATGACTCCAAAGTGGTGATTCATTTGTTTGCATGTCGTTTGTGCACGCAAAACAACATTTTAGCGTCATTAATTCTCAAGTAATGAGCATTACTTGTCAGATAAATGAATTGCGATAACTTGAGAAAGAATGAAGCACTAATGTTTGTTTTGCTTGCACAAATGTGCACAAATGATGAACAAACGAATGAGACCACTCTGGAGTCTTCTGGGCGTTAATGGGGTGCTGACATAATAGGACTATGATTAAAATGCTTTTATTCAATTTCTCAAAAATGGTTCAAGCACAAATTGTTATTTTGTGAGCACCAACATGCACAAACAAATCGGAATAGTCTGGTTCATATGCTGATCACATGGAGTGCCAACCTCACGGAGGTGCAGCGTTCGCTAATATTTCCTAGAGAGGTCAAAAATCCAGGACACTGCCGTACTATCTGTTTTATTTAGATGTCCAACCCGTCGCCAGGCAGCCAGCGGAGACACCGGGAAGAAACTGGTGTAACAACCCCACCCCCCGAAAAAAGAAAGGAAGGGGGGGGGGGGAAGCCCTTCTTGATGTATCGTAACACAGACACTGAAGTTTTTAGTGTAACTTGAGAGGAAGCCTGTTCTCTGCATCTGCCAAAAAATAAGTGTGAAATCACAGGAATGCACAGGCCTGAGTTCATGATTGTTCAGCACTGTAGAGTAGCTTGAAATCATCTTCCAACACAAACCGGGATTTGCAGCCACACACAAATTCAAAACACCAAAACACACGCACGCGCACACACGCACGCACACATGCACACACGCACACACGCACACACACACACACACACACACACACACACACACACACACACACACACAAACACAACCACTACTCCACTGACACGCAAACACAATCCCAGGGACGCACCTGCACGCATGCACATACACGCACATCCATGTCAAACATATATATTTAATACCCACCTAATTATAGTGCGTATAGGGTAGATATGATAATGACAAACACACACACACACACACACACACACACACACACACTCACACACACACACATAAACACATTTTCATCTTCAGCAAACAGTGCCGGTAATAAGTACAATGACCTCTACCAGTACGTGAGCAGAATGTCAAACACCGCTGAGTCATTTCTCACGTGAGTGTGTGTGCGCGCGCGTGTGTGTGTGTGTGTGTGTGTGTGTTTTTAACTGTGTGTTAGTATTTCAGTCCTTTCCTAACCAGACTTCTGTTCAGACATATAAAGATGATTCATTCTGTATCCTCCAAACTAAGGAGAGTTTGTCTTTATTTCACCTCTAAAGGGGAAGCGTGCCCATGTTGATGCTGGGTTACAGCTTGATCAGACAAAGTTGAGAGTTAAGACAGGGGTTCGCTATAAATTAGAGGATATTAAATCTATAATAAGGACATGTAGTCTGTGCAGATACTGACTACATTTTCTTCCCCACATCTTTATCAATTTCAAGTGAGAGTGTATCTAAGCGTGTGCCTGTCACTGTCCATTTATTGCAATGCCTCTGTGGGCGAGGAGACATTTGCACTTGACTGTCAATGCTACTGCAGATTACAGCTTATGTCAAGTAAGTATAGCTGCTTTTTGTGGCGCCCTGACAATCATCACCCACCCTCAGCAGCCGCCTGAGTCAGCTCACCAGCCACAAACTACTGCTTGTACCGCATCCGAATTCTTGCTTTGCTTGGAAATACATTTGTATGTTTGACTGGGGAGGTAGAGCTGTCAAAAAGACATATTTCTACTTCTGCTGTTACAGTAAAGAGCATTAGCTAAAGATGTTTTGGTGGTTTCTTTACCAGCCGAGTTGAAAAACCAAAGTGGCTCTTAATAATTAAATTTGATTACTTACAGTTAATGAGGGACTGAACGTCTTAATGAACTAAATGCACTCCCACCCCTCACTCCCATCCTCCATTAAAAAGACATAGCGATCTCACAGTAATACCCCTAGACTACTGCTGTACAACTTTTCATATTCTTTTTCATCCCTTCCGTTTAAAAAATTCATGAGAAAACACTTGTGAGCAAACATTATGTTTGTCACAGGGTAAAATCTGTATTAACAGTTTGCTCTCCGTCCCCCCCGTCAGATGCAAACCCACCATCAGCTACGAAAACAAATCAAAATCAAGGGCTGCTTCCCCATGTCAGTTTCTGTAATTGAATTTTCTACCAGGTCCTTTCGGGTGACTCAACGTCAAATCGCAGAGAGGAAAGATGAAAAGATGGGCGGTAACTTGCACTGATACGAGGACAGGAGACGGTTAAAGACACAACTTTGCATTTCAGCGATTGGGTAAAGAGCCAACTGAGGCCGCTCCATACAAATTGCATTTCTTTAAATCTGCCTACCAACCACTTATCTTCATTCTAGAAGTGTCTGGATTTGACTGAGATGACAGTCGAAGTGACATATTTAATGCTGATGTCTCGCTTTGCCTGGCAGAAGCCAGTGGCAGATGAATGGCTGCTTTGAATGACTGTTATTTTTTTCTTAGTGACATAAGACATCAGTTGTTTGGCTAAAGTGATTCATCGCATTAGCATAAGAAAGAATTACAAAACTAGGGACTCTGTAAAGTCTTACTCCGACGGACCCAAGCATGTGACCTGGGTTACAGGACAAAGTGTCCCACTGCCGGATCCACTGTCCATACCTAAGTGAATTAAAGGAACATTGACTTAAACTGTCACAAGCTAATTGACACATCATCATACCGGAGGAAATTCAGTAGGCCTGAATAGAAGAGCTGCTTGATCTCTAAGGCAGAATATCATTAAGATGCCATGTGTATTCTATTGTCTATCTCTTATTTATATACTCTGACAATGATGGATGATGTCCATATTAAACAAAGTCAAAGTTCCAACTTGAGGTGAACGCATGTAGAAATGCTCACTGCAAGACAGAGGCCCAAACGTTTCAAATAGTTGTTTCTACTTTTCACGAAGAACTGACACCAGCTCCTCATGGAAGTCCAGCACCGGACCACACCCACACAGGAGGCTGCGATGGACGGCAATGCCACCGACGGCAGTTTCAGAAAGGAAGCGTTTCTGTTGTTGTTACGATGGAAGGAAAGCAACATCAGACACCAGTGAATATAGTTTGTATATTTCTGGATCTCATGCAGAAGTACAGCCCTTGCAGTTATTTCTTGCATTTGCATTTCACCGAGGAGACCGGGTTCAACAACTGCCACCCCCCCAACTGATCTGCCAGGACTGTCAGTTCTGCTGCTACTGAAGTATATCACCAAAACATTGGTTCTTTGTGGCATATTATCATCAGCCTGCACATAGCAAGCTGTTTCGGTGAACAACTCCAGCGGTGGGTTTGTGTTTACCCTGAAGCGTGTCTGCAAAGACGATAGCTCGCTGGTGAGTTCGTGCATTTATGTCTTCAACTATTCCAAACCTGTGTCAGCTTTTATCAGCTCCTGTCAGTCTTTTCACGGTGTAAAACAGAGGCCAGCCTTTCCCTCTTCCTTCCTCTGACCATGGGCACCGTGGTGCTGCTGATGAATTGATTCGAAATGAGTCATTGATAACAGACGTTTTAGCTCAAAGAGCCACTGATTGGTTTCATGTAGGTAAAAACCCTTCTACATCATAATTACACTCTGCTGCACTGTTGAGCTGTGTGAACCAGTCTGTCTACAGTATTTACAGTGTTTTTAAACAACCTTTTTGTGACCGGCCTTTTTGCAGGAGGGAACTAAACTATCTGCAGCTCTTCGAGGGGGTAGGGCCTACAAAAGTGTCCAATACGGAACAGTCTAGCAGTGATTTCAGCCATGTACACGTAAGCTTAGACTAGATGCAAACTCGATGTATTCAGAAAGTGCGGAAACGCATCCTCAACTGTACCCCAACTTTCATCTACATCGGAACATATATGAACAAGCAGGCAACTAGCAGAAGAGAAGGAAGGAAGTTGTTTATCTAATTTCCCAGAAAGCATCTTTACATTAAAAAAAAAAAAACAACCATTAAAACCATTATAACCGTTAAAAAAAAAAAAGGAATAAAGGAAACCAAAAAGATTGCTTTACAGTTTCATCGCACAAGATGTCAGCTGCGATGAGCTCCAGAGGTGATCCGATCCGCCATGCTGAATGCTATCAGCAATTTCACAGACAGGAAGCTGTGAAATGTATCTCTTTCGTTCATATCTCTGAGCATCGCAGAGTCTCTCTATATGAGCTACCATTGTGCATGAATTAGTAATAATGACAGACACACACGGAGAGAAAAATACATTCATACACAGCGATTTTCCACTCAAGGATATTGCTAATTAACATTTCCAGACAGATTTTACATTACTTTAAGCAGCAGCATTAAACACTGGGTCTAGTGTGTGTCTTTTACTTCAGAATTAAACAGATTCGGATGGTCTCATTCCTTCGAAAACACACGTGCTTCCAGATTAGGTTGTTCATGGCGAAAAAACAAGATTTCACGCAGATGTCATGCTTTTGTTGTCCAACTAAAACAAACATGTCATCCCATCTGAAAAGTGGATCTTACCTGGAGGTGGCTTCATCCTCTTCATTGTTTAGCATAAAGAGAAGGTTCTTGTTGTTGAAAAGAAAGAAGAGAAGCTAAGTGGTTTGCATCATCAGAAAAAGAAACTGTTTCCAAGGAGAGAAACAATCCTGTGCTGAACTGTCCAACACAAAGGCAGCATTATCATATATATTGTCCTTCCACAAATGCAAAAAAAAATTGAAATGTAGGATTGTGTACCTGTTTCTCTAAATTACCATGAGACAGTATTGCTGAAGGGTACGTTACATTTAGACTGTGTTTATTTACAAACATATGCTAGAAAAAGAGAAAAAGGAGAGAAAATCCGTACAAGGCAAAACCTGTAAGTAACATTTCAGAGTCACTGCGTATATGTGCCTCGCAGTGTGTAGAACAACCACGCTGGACAACTAGATTTTGATCATTAGCATTTCCTAAAAGCCACAAAGTTGCAGAAAATCTCCTCCATACACTCAAGCCTCCGTGCGATGCGGTAATCCATGGAGGGTTCGAGGAAGCGACAGAGATGGAGCTAAAAGCGATGCCCTACCTGACTATTTGCGGCCCAGTCACTTGTCTTTATATGTGGCAAGAACATTGTAGGTCATCCTCAGGAGGGAAAATTGCAAGATGAGAGAGGGCCCTTTATATGTGTATACATCCTCGTCTCAACACATTTTTGGCTGCATGTTTTTTTTTATAGCCCTATCTCACGCGCACAACCTGCAGGTCCACTGTGCGTGTTCAACCTATGTTTGACGAGGTTATATCAAACTCTGCAGGTTAATCTGTGGTTATCACCGTTAGCAGAGACTCCAGTCTTCAGAGTAGTTCCATACACCTCAGTAATAAATCAAAAAATGACACTGAACCATGGTATGATTTAGAGTTAAACCAGGAACTGACATTTTTAGACTTACAGAGGTTCTGCTAGGGGGATTTTCTTTTTTACCTCTGGACAGAGCCCGGCTAGCAGTTTCCCTCTGTTTCCAGTCGTTAGGCTAAGCTAAGCTAACCAGCAGCTGGCAGGAGCTTCATATTTAGTGCACAGATATTATAGTGGTATCAATTTTCTCTTCTAGCTCTCAGCAAGAAGAGAACAAATAAGCATATTTGTCAAATGCAAAACTACTCTTTTAAACTTACATGGACATTGGCATTCCAAAGGCAGACTTCAAGTCTAATAAATGAAATAACTGACTTGACTGAACTTTGCTTATTCTTGTCAGGGGCCTGACGGATGGGATGATCCATAATTCCTCTTTGTTTTTTGTTTGTTTGTTTGTTTGTTTTTGATTCAGTGGTTCACTTGAAAAACTCCACCAAAACTGCCTTTCCAAAAAAAAGCGACAGCATCATTCGCTTCAGAATTTTCCCAAGACAGCGTAACATTCAAGTGACAAAGCCCTCCAGAGGAATTATGAATCTTGTTCAGCGGGGTATGGGGCCACAAAGGCCAGAGTGGCCGATGGGTCCACAAAACATGGGACTTAACACACGGAAGCCCTTTGTTCATTTCATGACAGCAGAAATCCTCTAATCTTAACATTAGTACTCATTTTAAGCCAAACCATGATTTTGTCCCTGAACCTAATCACGTTGTTTTTGTGCGTAAACCTAACCAGACCATAAAGTGTAACTTCTTCCCCAGCTAACTCCAATCACTTCATAATTTTGAAAAATACTGAAAAGTGGGCAAGAGACCACTTCACTTTGTAAGTGAAGGTGTTTTCCACTCCAGAATCCCCTGATGCATACATCCGTTGAGTCCAGCCCCAGTAACGCGTGAAGCCGGATCTCTCATTGCCGAGCATGTAGTTAGAATAGCTCTCTCTGAAAAATACATAGCAGTGTGTAGCTATCGAGGGACCTGCTTTCATCTGCAACCACTGCCGAGCCACATGAGGGTCTGAAGGGAAAGATTTGGTGTTGAAAGGTGTTTCTGCAGCCGTCAAAAGCACAAGTCCAAACCACTGCGCCAAAATCTGCTTCAAAGATGTGTGCTGGGGGAGGTGGGCCACCCACCTCTGATTAGAAGGCATTCAAATTCCTTTTTGATATATATATATATATATATATACATATATATACACATATATATATACATACATATATATATATATATATATATATATATATACATATATATCTATCTCTATATATCTATCTCTATATAAAATATATATCTCTCTCTATCTCTCTCTCTCTATATATACACACACACACACATATATATATATATATATATATATATATATATATATATATATATATACATATATATATATACACACACATATATATATATACATATATATATATATATATATATATATATACACACACACACACACACACACACATATATATATATATATATATATATACACATACACATATATATATATAAATCCGATGACGTAAAGAAGTCCCAAACTGGTGACTCTATGTCAGCATTGGCCTTGCAAGGTTCAGGATGAATTAAAACAGTAGATGGTTTGTTGAGCCATTTTCAAACCATGAAAGGCTGATTTGTTAGAACTTTGGAAAGAAATGTCAACATTCATTTGGTTTATTTCTGTTGCCTACAACAGCTCTGTGTTCAGACATGACCGAAAGACTGACCTTTTGCGAGTGCACATCAAAAACAGAAACTTTGCAAAAGGAATGATAGTTGACCAGAGCATAAAGTGGAATAAAATAAACTGCTCTGTCTTGCTACAAACACAAATACCAATGTAGATTATAAGCATTATAAGCATTATTTCTTATGAACAAAACAGAAGCTAAACAAATGTCAACACTGACGTGAAAAGAAAATACATTTTGTTGAAAGTATTTGCTAATTCATGTTTTCAGTTGTTACTCACATCTGTGAAGATTTGACACTGATTAAGTTTTGGAGAGCGTTTGTTCTTTTGGCATCTGTCCCTCTCATATCAAGACAAATTGGAGAGTCTGTTTTAATTTATTTTTTTACTTTATTCATTTTTTTTTTTTTTCTTAAATAATTCTTAATATCAGTGGGGAGAGGTTTAAACTCTGTGAGGCCACAGGCTGCCACTGTGTTTTGATGGTAGGTTATATCTTGGTGCTGCCATGGTATTTCTATAGTACAATACTTTAGGGAAAAGTTTCGATTTTTTGAACAGCTTCTTTTGATTGTTGCAGGTTGTGTTTCTTCAGATAGCAGAGGTCTAAAGATGTACATTTGGGTAGCTGTTCATTTTTTTTTTATAACATAAATTTTTATGTTTGGGTATATGAAGGATATCAAGTCATCCCATGTCAAAGGGCTAAAGTCCAATAGATATAACAAGTCAGTGGTGTTAAAGTCCAAGTCGAGTTTGATTTATTTTATGACTTTATTAAGTCCGGGTCGTCAAGTTATCGATGTCAAGGCTGGAGTCTAACTCAGATCCATGTCATCTGACCTGAGTCCACACCTCTGCTTTGGTGTCATGTCAACAACAAGCTATCATGAATAAAAACAGCTAAAGGTATAAAATGCGCCCGTTCCTGCTGTCAGAGCAGAGAAGAAAACTACAGAAGGTGAGAAGAAAAGAGACGACGCCTGATACGGTCTATCAGAGCACAGTGTTACATTTCTAACTTCCTGATCATTGCTTTAAGTCTGGCAGGATTCAGCATCCACGAAGTCGCTGGAATCTTTACAACCTTAATCCTTTCTCCCCCCCGGAGATGACCATTGCAACTCTTTGTATTCCTGCCTCTGTCAGAGGCGACTCTCACAGCCACCGCTGGTTCAGAAGTCCGCCCGACGTTAAACGAGCATCACCGAGAGGGATCGTATTACACCGGTCCTAGCATCGTTACACTGGCTTCCTCCACAGCTTAGCATTGATTTGAACTTTTTAGTATTTACTTCCAGAGCACAACTTGGACTAGCCCCACAGTGAATACGTGGTGCATGGTCATCTGCGTCCTGCTGTTCCCAGGTCCAATTTTTTGACCACGAGGATCAGGCCCTGAACTCTGGACTGCACTTCCTTATAGAGATCAGATTATAGCATCTGTGTCCACTTTTAAAAAAGCATGTTGTTTTAGGATGGTATTTTTATAATGGTCCAATATTATGTGTGTTTATATGTGGTATATTTGTGGTGAAGGCATGTGGAGAAAGATATATATGTCTGAATATATCTGAATATATGCACCTGTGTGTGTGTGTCTGTGTGTCTGTGTGTGTACGCATGTAGATATTTATACACATTTATGTATATCCTTATTTTGTTTAATCTCCTTGTTTTACCACTTTAATATTTTACTATTCTATTTGTTCTTGCTCATGTTTCTGCTGCTATGTTTTAATAGGTTCCCGAAGGTTGCGAAGCGCTTTGTAGTATTTGTTTAGAAAAGTGCTATATAAATAAAATGTATCACTATTTATTATGAACAGTGGTACAGACTCATTAGGAGTACCGGGCTTACCACAGCTGTAGGTGCTCGCCGCAGACATTACTCAGTACTACAAACATCCACGGTCGACCGAGCTGACTCAGCTCGGCTGCTCTCGATACCAGCTTCCCTCGACGTTTCCTGTACGTGCAAACTACCGCCCCTATACCACTAGAGTCCTCCAGTTCATGTGTGATCTCATCTACTGCCATGATGCAACATACATACGTTTTTGTAGATTTTTGTTTATTTTGGGTGACAATAATGTCCAATCATCACAGTAAGTAAAGTAAAACAAAGGTTTTAGCTTCAGTTTCAATGTAAAAGAGCGCATGACTGTCGCGCCAGAGTCCCGGGCCACGTCAAGATCCTGCAGGAATCAGGACCTTTTTCCAGGAAGCTCTTTGGTCGGGCTGTTGACATATATCGCACATGTATCACTTTGGGACACAGGTACATAGCTGCTATTTGGGGACGTTAGAGAGCATTCTGGGAAATGCAGGCGTCAGCGTCAGAGAAGTAAATTACAGGTGACATGCTGCAGTATGGTCCGCACTGGAATGGAATCAGCTGCTGAGTAGTACCATCTGTGGTTGGTAAACAAGAAAAAACAAGCTCAGTTTCCTGCCCTGGTGAGAGATTCTCATATAATCCTGAAGAGCCTCTTTTATGGTTTGCTGAGTAGCAAATCACAATAAGTCAGACATGATGCTGCGTCTCTGCCAGCCATTTCTCCGGATTTCTTTTATGCCATATTTCTCACGCCTGTCGCTACCAAACCTTCCATCTCCTGCCATAACTCATTCGCTCTGCCCTCCTGTCCCTGTCTGAACTTTTGTTTTCCCCTCATTTTCCTCTTCTTCCGCGCTCCTTCCTTCATTCTTCATATCCTCTTCTCCTTGCCTCCCTCCTTTCATTTTCTCCCCTCCTATAATCTTACTATCTCCCATCTGCTGTTTGACTATATTTTACTCTCCTAAGGCCTGTGTGCATGTGTGTACACGTGTATGTGTATGTGTATGTGTAAGTGTGTGTGTGCGTGTGTGTGTGTGTGTGTGTGTGTGTGTGTGTGTGTGTGTGTGTGTGTGTGTGTGTGTGTGTGTGTGTGTGTGAGACAGACTCATCTATCTAGGATAGGGTACTCATTATGCTTTGGTGAGTTTGGATGGATGAGGGGATTTTCTCTCTCTTCCTAGGCTGCCTATCTCTCCCTCTTTTTCTATCTATCTCCACGCTCCCCTCCTCCAAATTGTCTCCCTCCTTCTTCCCTCCCTAGTAATGGTTGGAGGGGGTCAGGCAGACATGATAGACAGGAGAGGAGAGGGAAAGAGAGGGAAAGGGAAAGGAAAAGGGGAAATGGAAGGAAAGAGGACTAAAGAGAACAAGACAGGAAGGGGAGGGGAAGAAAAGTGAGGAGGGGAAAAAAGGAGAGGAGTGAAGGGGAGAAGAAGCAAAGGAAAGGAGGAAAAGATAAGGGAAGCAGGGGAGAGAAGAGAAGAGGGGAAGGCAGGGAAGGGAAAAGAAAGAGAAGAGGAGGGGCGAGTGGAGAGGAGGAGTGGGGGATGGGAAGGCAATGAAAGGAAAATAAAAGGAGGAAAGGGAAAAGGAAGAGAAGGAAAGGGAGGAAAGAAGAGAAGAGGAGAAGGAGAGGGAAGGAGGGGGAAAGGAAGAGGAGAGGAGGGGAGTGGAAGGGGAGGAGAGGGAAGAGAGGACAGAAAAAGAGGAAAGGAGATGAAAGAAGAGGAGAAGAGGAGAAGAGAAGAGAAGAGAAGAGAAGAGAAGAGAAGAGAAGAGAAGATCTCCAGCTTGTCTGTCCTTCCCCTGGCTTTAATCATCTGGCTTAGATCAGACTCTGTTTCAATAGCTTTACTCACACACACACAAATGAGAACAAACATGCACACATACTGTATGCACACACACTCACCTAAGTCTCCATCACCATGGCAACGGCACACCTCTAGCACTCTTGTAATCAACTTTGAAAATAGGAGTAGAAGTGATGTGCTGGCACGTATGACATACACACACCGCCAATAAGCACACACACGCGCGCGCACACACACACACACACACACACACGCGCGCGCTTGCACACACAAACACTCGCACGCACACACACACACAAACACACGCTCGCACACACGCACGTAAACACTGAAATGTAATTAGATCTAAATTTAAAACAAGTGATTCAGTCCCCATGGGACAGTGACTAACTGAGTTACAGGACAACAAAGTGCACTAGACAACAATCAAGCAGTAAAGATAAAAAGAGGTGTGACAAAGTGCATTTTAGGAAAACAATCCATATGTTCTTTAAAAAAATCCCAAATCCAACACGTAGAATCACAACAGAAAGGGAAACCTGAAAAATGTGCAACACTATCCTGCACTCAGGTCTTTCTTTATCCTAGCTTTACCGAACCGACTCCCCCGAGAGGATGAACATGGCGGGAATAACCTTTGAGTGTTTGTGTGTGTGTCTGAATATCAGTTGTAAAAGGAAACGGCACTAAAATCGTCTGTTACTCTGAGAGACAAACAGGAAACAGCCCTAGATGAAAGGAGTTGGAAGATGCTGCTGACATTAAAAAAAAAAAAAAAAAAACACAGACAAAAACTTTCCTTCTGTCATTTTCGTCTAAAACAAATAGGAGGAGGAAGAAAATGAAAACATTGAAAAGAAAAGATAAAAGGTTTCGGACAGAGGGAAGGAACTTAAGTGGACGGAGAGGGAAGAGAAAGAAAGGAGCAATGCATTTCCCTGCTCCTCCAGAACAGGTCTCTAAGGTCACTACGCTAAGTGTCTTTGTGCAGGGACACAGACCTTTTTTGGATGATAACTTTTCCATTAGGACGTCATTTTTAAAGCAGTGCTTGGTAGCGGGCCCCGGCCATTAAAGACAGGGGTTACCAGGAGTTCCAGCAAGCGCTGTAAGCTCCTACAGATGTTGCGTGACCTGCTTGTGAGAACTGGAGAAGCGTTGGAATGGTCTCGAAGATAATTCAAGAGTATCATCGGCATGAAACAACTTGAAAAGTGCAGAGAGTCGAAGTGAAACCAGAACTTAGTAAGAAAAACTCATTCAAAATACATTTTACATTTCTAATAAACTAATGCCAATAACTGTTTGACTTTGTTCAACTCACAAAGGTTTCGATTTTCTAATAGCAAGTGCTGTCGAGGAGGCCAATTTGTCTTATACTATGGAAAGTAGGCCCCGAGGACACGCTTCATTTTTCAGAAATGCTGAATGAGAGATTGCGTGGAGTTACTGAAGCCAGTGATGGAGTGGCTAGCCTGACTCGGACTCTGGTCTCTCTGAATGAGCGCCGCATGTGGCGGAGGAAGCGTCGCAAATCCCACACCGGTCTGCTACGACATCTCCTCTCCGCTCATTACTGTGTCGCCGGTACCTCAGGTCGGGTTGATGAGGGTAAAGCCGTAGAAGCTGACACTGGTCAATTCTGAGCATTTATGTGGAGTATGGCTGAGTACTAAGGTCAGGCGCCAACGCTGCATTTTTAATTTTGCAAATAATGCTAGACAGAGATGAGAGAAAGTGATCACAGAGTGTGATCATGAGTAAGAGGCAGAGAGCCCAGTTAGGGACTCTGGCAGTCTAGACAGGGAATAGATGATATAGTGAATGGGGTCGATAGTGGAAAGGGAGCAGGGCTGTGTCTTACCTTAGTCAACTGTGAGTTCACCCATTTTGTGAAAGTCTTCTTCTGAACGTCTTCTCTCTCATCTAGTGGAAGAAAAAAACACAGAGTCAGTCAGGAAAAAAGGAGCTGTACATACAGTGTGTGTGTGTGTGTGTGTGTGTGTGTGTGTGTTTGTGGTGTTGGTTGTGCACAGCACAGGTCGTGTCACACATATGGCAGCAGTTCAAAAAGAACACGAAAAGGGCGGACACACACTTTGACAAATACCACTACATACCAGACTCCATCCCCCTGACTGACTGGTTGACAATCTAAACATGTTGCGTCTCTTTGGATATCTGGATACAGGCTTCTGTCTCTCTCTCTCTCTCGAACACACACACACACCCCCGCCCACCCACCAACGGGAACGGAAGTGGTGCCTAGCACGAGAGGAGGCTCCACTAATCTCGCTCACGGCTAATTGCATCCTCATCATATCAATCAGCGTGCCACTTGCGGGCCTCCACCGCCGCCACATGACAAACTCGAGTCAGTCTGTCACAGTGTCCACTCGTTGCCCTCATGGAACAAAGATTTAAAAATCATTACTCCGATCACAGTCATTGTTGAGCTGTTTGCCATTTGCTACCCATCAACAGAGCCAAATGCACTGTTTTGTATGGAGTAGATGCTGTTTGAAAAAGTGACTCAGCCGTCCAGAAATTTGAGATAGATCCTGACTGTGTTTTAATTTTGCTTTGTCAATCATTTAGTGAGCGTAGCTGTTATTTTATTACTATTTTATTGTTATTTGATTATTCATTATGCATTTATTATTATATTTTTTAAAAAAAAATCCAATTCTCATTTTGGATTGAAACCCGTCCTCTGAAGTATTTACTCCACTGCTTAATAATCTAATAAGACGCTTAAGAGTTCACAGTTTGCACCAGAAACTTTCTGCCATAGAAAAGCTTATCACCCATGGTCTCCTCTCTCTAAATAGCCACTGCCAGTAAGCTCACTAGCAAGTCAAAATACCCCTACCCTCTAGCTGACGCTTCAACTTTCTCAGGAACAAAGACAGACAGCCCTGCTTTCACGGCTTGACGGCCGAGCATCTTCTAGTTTAATTGGTTTTCAGCGGGATTCAAAAAGACAAGGTTGCAGATCAAGTAATCTTTCAAATGAGGTTAAAACGTTTCAGTGACCAAATCTGGGGGCGTTTTTTTTTTTTGCCAACCATGATGATGTTAACACATTTATTCAAAACAGAGAGCCGAACCGTTTGATATTAACTTAAAATGATGATGGCCCTTAAAAACCGTATATATAATATGAGTAAGAGATTCACTGAGGTACTGAATGGTGATATTCAAGGAGGCAGTGCCTCTCAAAAATCAATATAAAGTGTTCCGGAAATTACCATATGGCAAGGACATTATCCTCCAGTCTACATCTATACATGGTTTTTTTTTTATCTGTAGCCGAACAATATAGCGTGGCCTCTGACATGCATTACAATGGATATGATGACCTGACGACTTATAATAACACCTCTCCCCCGCCTCTCTCATTTGACTGAAAATGGGGTCACTTCCCATTATTACGGATAATAAATTACACTCCCACCCTGAAACAGAACATCAGGTTAAATATTATACAAGCCAGGCTAATAGCACGTAGTGTGTGTATACTGTATTTGTGCCTGTGTGAGAGTGTTGACACCAGCCAGGCATTGAGTAATGGAGCTGATAATGAAACTTCTCCTTTAATTAAAAGGTCCCATGTTGAGCAGTGCACTGTAGTTAGTCACTGTACACACACACGCACTCACACACACACACACACACACACACACATAGGTGCATGTATACAGACAAACACAAAATCATGCAGTCTCAAGCACACACAGACATTCACACACATATATCCAATGTGAGATAATGGCAGACTGAGCAGTGAAGCATGAATGAAATAGAATCATGTAGCACACAATCTCATCTAAAGCAGGTAATCCATCCACATCTGTGTGTGTGTGTGTGTGTGTGTGTGTGTCACTGTTTTTCTGTGATGCTCGATCTTCATTTGCCTCTTTCTGCATTATTGCCCGTGTGCAGTGTTCTTCTGCGTGCACGTGTGTTTTCAATGAATGTATTTTCACATGTTGTGAGTGGATGTGCGCGCCTCTGTATGTATGTGTGTGTGTGTGTCTCTGTGTGTGTGTGTGTGTGTGTGTGTAATCATCTCTGTGTGCAGGGCTGTGTCTGGCCATTTTAGTACCCTACGCCACAAATCCACCTCTGCCCTGAAGGAAGCAGCTCTAACACTTTGTTTAAGGAGTCGCAGGTATCAGTGGCAAATCCATTTGCCCTTTGCCGGACTCTTCAAAAGCATGTAACCCCTCAATTCTATATTTTCTTCTTCCTTCTTTCTTTTTCTTTCTTCTTCCCAAAATCTCTTCCAAGCATTATCCTCTTACTATACAGCCACCATAATCCAGCCGAGAGATAAAGATACTGATATACTCATCGGAGTCACCTTCAGTTATTACCATGCGCTCAAAGCAACAAATTTAACAATCTGCTATAGGTGGTGCGGAGAGTTCTCTGTGGACTTTTTTTTTTTGCCGTGGGTTCCACCTCAAAGGCTCCATACAGGGCGCCCTGCATTATTGGTGAAAGCTGCTGGGGTCAGATGGTTCATGCACTCATGGTATACAGACTAAAGGGAAGACCTTTACTTTCAGTACTTTTAGTTACAGGTAACATTCTCTCAAAACGATGCAGGGCAGTAAAGCAGAGGGCTCTTTGTAGTAAAGATGCAAATACATTATCTATCCTGTCAGTCCCTATCAAAGTAACTAAGCATGATTTTAGGGTTGGTGCGTTTATATATATTTCTGTTATGATATACTATCCATCTTTGTGGAAAGCACAGTCGCCAGTTAAGGAGAACGCTGTTGGTTTGTCCGTCTTTCTTTTATCCATCACCATTCCACAACCTTCACCGTGTGTTTATTATTGTCACCATAGTGGTGGAGGTCCTCTGACCCCAAGGACATGCTTATTGATCAGATTACGATATGTTTGCACTGAACATAAATAAACAGATGTGTGAGCAAATAACAGCTGGATCATAAAATAAGAGGCAGCCAGCAGTTTCAATTCATGATATGACAACAAGTGTCAGTATCGGGTGTAAATTCTCGTGTGAGCTGTGGGTTTGTTTAGCAATCAAATGCACGAGCCGGCGGGACATTAGGACAGACTTTTTAAAGTAAATCAGGCATCTGACGTAAACCTCTCTGGCATCCTCCAGCTACTGGTTCCCTGAACAACTGCCTAGTTCGCCTGCCTAAAAATGTCTCTGTCTTTATGTTTGTGAGGATGTGCGCAAATTTGCACATGCACAAGTTACATGTGTATGTGCCGTCAGGCAAAGTGAGTGAGAGTTTGAGACTTAGCGGTGCGTCGAGGGAAGGAAGCAGTCAGACTGAAGGAGAGAGGCAAGATCGATAGTCCATTTAAACTGTTGTTCTGCTCCTGAAACCTGCAGCTTCACTCACACACATACACGACACACACTCACACACACACACACACACACACACACACACACACACACACAGAAAGTTATGCATGGACACACATAGATATACTCATAACACATGCACACAGCCACATGCATCTCATTAACTCCAGACTCCAACATTAATAGTTTAATCTTGGTTCAAGCGAGGTGATAGAGGGAATAGAAAGGGAGTGTGAGGTGGCGAGGTGGTAAAGAGAAGGATGGAGAGTAGGAAGGAAATGAAATTCCAGGAGGAGAAAAAAGAGAAAACGTATTGTACAGGCTGGGACAAAAAGGCCAGAGAGGACAGGAAAGGGTTGGAGAAAATGTCAAAAACTAAACGCAGCTAGAGGGACAAATAAACACAGAAAGGACAGAGAGAGGAGTTTAAAGACAGAGAGCTAAAGATAGTTAAGAGAAAGAGAAGAAAAAACCCGGAGGACAAAAAGTGAAAGGCAGAAAAGGAAGATGGAGGATCTGTCTCAAACAGGTTTCCATGACCAGAAGCAGGGCTAGACAAATATCTGTGTGTCAGCAGACAGTCAGTTTGCCCAGCTGGAAAACAGCTTTTCAAGGACCAGTGTGTAGGATTTAAAGGGGATCGATTGGAAAATGGAATAGAGTATCACATTTATGTTTTCATTAGTATATAATCACCTGAAAATAAGAATTGTGTTTTCGTAAGCTTAGAATGGGCCCTTCATATCTACTTGGAGAGTCCAAAGCAAACACCGGCTCTAGGTAGGGCCTTGCACGTTTTTACAGGGGGCTTTCACATCAGGGACCCGGACCCGGATCCGACTACACTTGACTCCAAAGTCCAGTTCGTATGATTAGTGTGAACACTGAGTACCATACGCAGGCAAGGATCAACAAACCATGCCCGGGGTCCACATGAAAAAGTGTTCTTGAGTATGGTTCCTGTTAGGTGTGAAAACTACTTTACCAGAAAACGGTAGTGGCCTGCTATCTTGGAATGTGAACGCAAGTGTACTCTTCTGCTTCTGTGTTTATTGGCTAATCGTAAACCGACCAGGTGCACCTACCGCCCCCTACTGTATCGGTGTGGGCGTAGGTACGCAAGTGTACTCGGGTACAGAACAACATTGCTAATGTGAAAGCTGAGTGGCAGGGGAGTGGGGAGGAGGCAATCGTTGCTCAGGCACGGTGTGAAGCAATCGTACCTAATATAAACCTGGGTTCCCCTACATGCTTGGACAGGGAGGGGTGAGCAGAGGGGGTATTCAGTTGGTTTTTTCAACTACAATGTTTCAACTCAGTAGGAGCAGAGGCTTCGGGACTCCAGTGGACATAATCAAATAACCAGAGGAAGGGGTCACATGACACACCACGACAACATGCTGCCTGTGCCGACTGAACAAAGCACGGCCTACACAGAAAACTCGCAGGAACATGTTCAATCTTTGTTCACGTCTTCTGGGAATAAACTCTCCAATAACACCACTTTTGTCCGGCTACTAAACGAGAGTCGCTGTTTGTGTTGGCAGAAATTGGGGGACGACGGTTTACACTACCAACCGGCCTGTAAATATAGGCCCGCAGTATATTCACTAATGCATTTGGAGTCAATCTTCTTCTTGATCAAAAGATTTTTTTTTGGAAAATGTGCTTAAACTGTACATGTCACAGAAAATCAGCCGAGTTCATGTAGAGTGGCATATCGCAGCACCACCTGCCTTTCATGTTTATATCACCAAACAATCACTTCAAAAGCTTTGGAGCGACTTCAACACCGTGTAAGTGGCTTCAGTAACAGTATGACTCCCTTATAAATTAGCTGAGAAGATTACATAATGTGTGTAATAAGAAGAAGGAAAAGACTAAAAGAAAAACAAGCATTAACAAAAGAACTCAGTAAGGAACTTACAGACTGGAGCTGAAACTGGCCACAAAAACACTGACAACTACATCAAAGCTACAATCAGTTCTATCAACCATCGTACGTTGAGTTAACTCCCACTACACCTTTTGTTCAGTCTTTCTGGTCAGCCAAGACCTGCGGCTTCCAAGCTCACACTGGTACAGATCGACTGAGTCGGACACCACGCGTAGCTCACACTGAGCAAACACACCGAACCCCCAGCCGGTTGTGTCCAGCGACAATTCCAATAAAGTGTATTCAAACAATTCTGACCAAAAAAAATACAAAAAGCTAACAGTACTTTGTTTTGTGCAATTCTAATATAAATGGAAAGTAAGAAGAAGAAAAAAAATGCAGCCACAGAGGGTTGGAAGATGCAGACAATATGGTCTGTCTGTTTAGTTGTATATCACAGATTCATTCACACTACAGTTTCAGCCACATGTAAAATATTACTCAAGTAATATTCAAACAAGCTCACTACAGATTATAATGGATCTCTTGAGGGCAGCCATGTGGGACATCAGAGCTGGAACTGCTCAACCTGCAGACAGCCAACCATAACTTCTGACAGGCCAGAAAATCCGTCGCTTGTGAATCACTTAGGCAGTTAATCAGCATTGTGACACAGCTTACACGATGTCTAAAATCTTTGTCATTCAAACGTATCTATCTGTCCTATCTGGTATAAATTTGTTTCTCGCTTTCCACCTCAGTGCACGAGGGTCGCGCGTGCTAACGAACAACATCCCCGTACTGTCTTCACCACACGTGTGTCCCCTCGTCCAACAGTTAATCACGTCATCAGGACAACGAACTAGCGTCTTACTGGCTCACACCCCGGGCCTACCTCAAATGCTCTTAATTTTGCTTTATTGAATGTCCGTTCACTGGCAAATAAGTAATTTATATTCAGCAAACCTATCAAGGATGATGAACTTGATGTTCTTCTTTATGAGGCACCTCCCCCCAGTTATAACTTGCTACACACTGCAAGGCAGGGAAAACGAAGTTTGGGAGTAGCAGCCATTTTTTCTGATTCCTTAAACCGTCTCTAGGTCTCACTAGGAGAATATCAGAGCTCTGAATGACTCGCTGTCAATCTACAGTGTGACACGTCAGTCCTGCTTCTGATAATGTACTGACCACCTAAATACAACTCTGATTTCATGAGTGATTCTGCAGATCTGATATCAAGTACCTGCATTGACTACACCAAAGAAATTATTTCTGTTGATTTAAACATTGGCATCGATAAGTCCACTGCGGCCACCACAGTCTGTTTTAATGAGCTCTTACAGTCGTTTGACTCGAACCAACATGTTAGGGAGCCAACTCATTAGCACGTTCATTGAGTTGACCTTGTCATTTCCATGGGTAGTGATATCAGAGTAAGCGCTGTCAATGATGTGACACTTTGTGACCATTACTGTCTCTAATGCACTCTTAGCCACTGATCGAGCTATCGCCAGTAGTCAAGTCAAGAAACGGTACTTCTGCAAAACATCACTGCAGTCTTTTCAATCCCACTTTCTCATAGCAAAGTCCTCCCTGTTGCCTTTATCTGAGAGCAGCAATTGTAATGAACTGGCTGAGCAATATAATTGTCTTCTGTTAGACAGTATTAATAATGCTGCACCACTGAGATCTAAAAAAATCTCCAGGAAATGTAAAGCCCCGTGGAGAAATGTCGAGATCATAAAGCACCTCCAAAGAGACTGCTGAAAAGCTGAGAGGAGGTGGGAAAAAAAAAAAAAAAATCAAAACTGCAAATTGACCGGAACATCTTCAAAAACACCCTCAGGAACTACAACAGTAGCTTGAAAGAGGCCAGAAAAGAATTCTTCTCAGCCCTTATCGACACCCATAAAAACAATCCAAAACACCTTTTCTCAACCACTGATAAACTCATTAGCCCCTCCCCTGTAGGAAGCTTCTTCTGGTACCTTCTCAGCTAACAAATGAAATGAATTCGCCAAAATGAAATCGACATATTTCTTGACATCAGACGCAATATCCCAACTTCTAATTTTACCGATTGCTAAGACATTCCTCCACCATTGCGTGTTACATGTATTTCTCCACAGTGGAATCCAACGATCTCACTGATGCGATAAATCGACTGAAGTCCTCTACCAGCCCTTTTGATTCACTCCGAGCGTCCTTTTTTAAATCTCTTCTTAACTTTTTAAAATCTGACATTTTGTCTTTAGTTAAGTGTTCTCTCCAAACTGTCATCCTTGTCCATTGCATGAAAACTGCTGCTCATAGACCACTTCTAAAATAGAGAACAACTTGGACCCAAATTCACTTAACAACTACAGGCCACCCTCCGACCTCACCTTCCTGACTAAGGTAATCGGGAGGGTTGTTTATCAGCAACTGAAACGGTATCTTACAGACAATAATATCTATGATCAATTCCGGTCTGGCTTCCGCAAGTCTTATACAGAAACTGCCCTTTTAAAATGTTAACAACATGAGGATCATCAGTAACAACAAAAAAACAATTTTCTTAGACCTAAGCTCTACATTCCATGCAATATGTATGTTTGTATGTGTGTATTGACGTGTATGTATGCATGGTTGTTTCTGTGTTTGAGTATATTTTTGCTGTTTTATTCTGTTTTTATGTAAATCACTTTGAACTGCTTTTTTATGAGATGGTGCTATACATATAAATTTGAATTTGAATTTGAATTTTGTTTTTTTGTCGATGTCAGCGTTTGATTCTAATGAATCGTGTGTGTCTAAATTCATGCTGCCTTCAAAACTCCGGCAGGACAAGACAGAACTACTTAACAAACTGGCCGTATCCTGTCTTGAAGTTTTTTTTTAATCCACAAAGATTTTCCCAATTACAGACAAGTTTTTACCGAAAAAAAAGAAGACTTTTTTCTGAAGAGAAAACATCACCAATCAAGCAATCTCTTGCAGCAATATTCATTTTCTATCACTTTATCTGATTATCATTAATCAGAAGGTAAGTTGAAGTTGTGTTACGCTGAAAATTTAACTATAAATCTCTGTGGCTGCCATTTCTCCCACAGCTACTTTAATCCTATTCTGCTCTGCAAATGAACTTGACATTACACAAAGGGTGATGCTTTTTTTATCTCTCAGTCTGCACAGACTGGCGTGATAAACGTGATTTATAATCTTACAGCTATAAATCTTTGTAATTGTAGGAGCTCATCCAGTGGTATTTTATACTCAAACACACTGTTATCAAATCTTCTCAGCAGCGTCTGTATATAATATGCTGTTTTATGTTTACAGTTCAGCTGTTAGCATGCCATCCTTCCCATAGCTCCACTGTATTTCTCAGCAGAAGAGCCAAGATCACATTCAAATGAAATGGTAATTAACTGAGTCTGACGCTAAATGCCATTTATATGTCACATATCTGCCTGGAGATTATGCAGAACCTGTACTTATTATCCTAAAATGTATTTCTAATATACTGGCACTGTGTCTGATAGATGGAAAAATTTATAATAACTGTCTGATCCATCATGGAGTCCAATCGCAGCAGGCCTGTCACCGTCCTAATGGAGCTCGGTGAATGTGTAAGCAAAGAAGCCCCACGAGGGCAAACAAGTGATCCGTCTCCATCGTCGGCGCGGCCTGGCGCAACAGCCATGTTTGTCGCTGTTTTGGCACTGACTGCCTAGCAACGGTCACGGCCATTAGCTACGGAAGGAATCCGTGACCAAACCCAATCGGATCAGGTCATTACTGCGAGATGAGACAGAGAAGAAGCGACGGAGAGGGGGAAGGCAGAGAGGGAGATAGCTGGCGGAAAGAGGGGAGAGGTGGAGACAGAAGAAGGAGAGGAGGACGGTGGAAGAGGGGAGGGACTGAACGACAAGGAAAAGAAAAAGAAAGAGAGGAAGCCAGAAAGAGAAGTGAGAGAAAAAGTTGATTGGAAAGTCAGAGGCATGGATGACAAGCTTATGTCAGCCCAATGGCAATTAGCACCATACACACTTTGGCAAACACATACACACTGACAGTCAAACTAATGTCAGCATCAGTTTCTGTTGGCGCCACACACACTTATGCTTGCCTAGTGACCCTTCTTTCTCTCTCTCTGAAAAACACACACGAACAGTACACACATACCGCATGTACTTGTAGAGTGTACACACAGACACACACTTCAATACACCGTAATTTTGCCAGAATGTGGTAGCCACAGACAGACCCTCAGACCAAAAAAAAAGAGCTGTGTGAGGTGTTTCACACTAAGGCTGTCACAGATGTACTCCAGCTTTTTTCTACTTCAGCTGAAGAGGCACAGATGGGATGAACCACTGCTATACGGTGTGTGTGTGTGTGTGTGTGTGTGTGTGTCATTGTGTAACTGAGCTTGTGTGTGTGTGTGTGTGTGTGTGTGTGTGTGTGTGTGTGTGTGTGTGTGTGTGTGTGTGTGACTTTCCAGGAAAAAATAAAATTTACAAGCCCCAAAATGTTAAGCTCATACCCATCACTGCAGCCAGAGAGCGGGAGAGAGACAAAGGCAAAATTGGGGAGGGAATGGACTGACGGCAGAGATCGGGCAATAAAAAAAAAAAAAAAAAAAAGAGCTAGTAAATGTACTGCACTTCAGAGAGAAACACTTCTGACTTTTTCCCCTTCTCCTAAAACATGTCCACCATCTGCCAATTTACACCACACTGTTTTTAGTATGTCAAAAAATAAAGCCTCAGGACGGACATTTTCATCACTCACGGACTCACAGGATTTGTTACAGGAAAAATGTTGAAAATACAATACAACAGGAAGTTGTAAACTTACCAAAACACTGATTACTTCTACCGAGAAAGGTGTCTCCCGTTGAAGTCCATAAAAACCCTGAAAAATCAAAGATGGCGCAGGATTTCTTCCTCACTTACTAACTAGAGTGCTTCTCAAGCGCAATGTGCTCAGTGCTGCTGCTGGTGGCCACTAGGTTTATTACAGCAATACAACTGAATAAAACAGTAGGTTCGTTTATTGTATATATCTTTATATATTGTATCCTGGTCAGAGTAAATTGCCTTTTTGTGTTACTTTTGTGTGCCTGATTCGGGTTAGAGTTTGATGGCGCCGTATTGATCCTGAACCCAGAACTTAATCAACCATTTGAATCAAAATCCTTCTGAATCCCTTATCAAATAATTAGTTTTAGCCTCTAACATTTTTCAGGCAACTAAATCCAAAAATAAGAAGGCTAAGACGGCAGAAACAGTTTTTAGTGGCAGCCTAATTAATGTTCACTACCTGAAAATGAGGAGAAGGAGATATAAAGTACAGATCAAATATGCATCTAACGCATTGGAATTTCATCTGTAACTTTATCCTTACACCTTATTTTTCACAAACTACTTGCTCCAAATACTGGAGGTCCTTCAGTTGATCATCTTAAATTATTAATATGATATGTATGAATGTTTAACCAAAAGAGTCTCCTGAAATTCATCTTTTCGCAACCTGCTGGTTCATTTCTTAAAGGAAGACTCTCCACTCTGAAGTTGTTATTGAACAACAGAAACACACAGTTTTCGCCCATAAACACTCTTCGACTGTGTAAATACACTGGCCTGCAAAGAGCGCATTAACGAGATTTAGTTCATCAACAATGATGTTTGTCACTTCAATGAGCGAAAGCAACCGTCAGCATTAATTTCAGGCAGAAGCTGCGACCAAAAGATTTTCTATATGGATGGATACATGAGATGTCCACCCAGGACCATGATACCTATGTGGTTTTGGATCAGGTGTAATTCAGCCTTAAGGCATGCGCAGACCACATAAGCCATGTGGTCAATTTAGCCAGAAAAAAGAAGAAAAAAAATTCAGCGCTGCAGTGCATACAGAAATGCAGAGAAGCCCACCACCAACTTTCCACAGACAGGAGACGGTAAAGTCAGTCAGGGTGGCACGCGATCACAGTCGATACAACGTGGTGTACAGATTCAGATGTGCTGCAAATCACACGGCACTCCTCAACTTTCGGATACAGTTTGGACAGAAAAGAGACATGAGAGAGAGACAGAGAGAGGAGAAGAGATGAAAAAAAGATTTAAAAAATGACAGAGAGAATAAACACGAGAAGACATAAGGAGGAAGAAAAAGAACAGCAAGACAAAATTAGTGATGGGGTGAACAGACGGCAGTGAGATGGGAATTGAAAACAGAGCTAGGAAACGTATTACGCTTCAGAGAGAAAAGAGCGACAAACAGAGGGAAGAGAAAAAGAAAGAGAGGTACAGTAAGTCAAAGATGGTCATAAATGACTGTGACACAGGGAAAATAAAAAATAAAGATAACGTCTCAGAGAGAGAAAGAAGAGTAAAGACTAATTTCCCTTGGCTAGTAAAAGACTGTTATACTGTACATCAACACCCCCACTGATGGAAATATGGTGCTATGTGAGTGTGTGTGTGTGAAGGGTAAAATTGTGTGGGAAAAGGTGCAACATCTTACTATGTCTGTGAAACACAACGAGCCGTGTGTGCCCGCTGAAGCTGAACAGAGTTAGGGCAGAAAATGTGACTCAAGAACAGTAGTATTTGGTTTTGCTGCTATTGCTGTGGAAATGTTGATGTCAACAAAACTGACCAACACACGTCGCAGTGGGAATCTAAAGTTGCTGGTAAAAGTACCTGAGGCCATTACACCTGCTACAGCAGCACACGGCTAAACCAATGGCCCCTCTTCCTGTATTACTCTACATCACTCTCTCAATTCACATCAGTTGTTGACTTTACCGGCAAAATCAA